>NC_091749.1:3046100-3048600 GCF_043380555.1 Nothobranchius furzeri | reverse complement strand
ATGTAGGAGTTTAAAAGTTCACCACAAGCGTTCCCATGGAGCTCCTTTCCCGAGCAAAATCCCAGAATTCAAAAGATCAACGAGTATAAAGGGAACCAGAACATAGCATGGCACTCAAGTGCTAAGTGTTCCCCACAGTCACAATTTAATCAAATTAGGAAATAAATGAGAAGTGCATGTTTAGAAAAAAACAAGAACCACAAAAACTGTTGCAGCATTCAATATGGAGGCAGCCACGAGATCCAAACGTAAACATTTCTCCTTTCAAGACACGTTTTATTCGATGACTGTAGTCCTGGTTAAGAGACTAAAACACACTCATACAGCATCAACAAAATAAAGTGTCATTTAGCCAGCTAACATTACAGTTACACAACTTTAAAGAGCAAGTCACCCCCTACCAGAGTCTAACTCCACTCTCACTTCATGTTTGAAAAATGCAACAAATGTTGTTGCCAGGCAGACCGAGAGGGCGGAGCTGCTATCAAATACACACACAGGCTCACGACAGCACTCTGACATCATAATGTACCAGTTTACATCATAGCATACCTCTTAGCCAATAGCGGTGGCAGATTTAAATTCAAATACAGTTCAGAGTTTTTACCTGACAACGGCACAACACTGCCAGTTTTAGGCAGAATATTTAAATTTGAACTAAGATGCACTTAAGTGCCAAATTATTGACGACACGTGTCTGCAGCACCATTAGACACTCGTTTATTTAGTTTATCAGCAAAAAATAAGTTTATTTGGGGGTGACTTGCTCTTTCACCAGAAAAATCCTAAAAGATTCTCAAGGATTCCAACATGTCACTTATTGTTTTTAACAGTGAAATGTACTTTTAATGTAATTTCATCACGATTGTCTTGTTTCAGCAAGCATGAAGCTGCTCTCAAGAGTTCCTGGGAATTCTGGTGCCTTCGCCATTCTGTAGGTGGGATGAAATAGACTTCTCACTCTTGATGGATTCAGCTCTCTCTAATAGGAGATACTTATGTGAATCTATAGTCTAGCCATGACCCATAGGCTATCCTTCCACCTGTCTGCACATGCTATTGGACAATGTACAATGTCATGTATTCACCAATATTTGGATGTCAGTCAACCGGGCAGTCAAACCACACACAGTTGAAGAAGACACAAAAACTTCCTTTTTCTCAATAAAGGACTCAAGATCCTCTATTTAAGAAAAGCCAGTAAACAGTCCAGAGTTGATGCCAAAGCTGTATTTGAATGAGCCGTCATCATATGAGAAGTCCCGCTTTGCTGCGTCATCCCGTCCACCAAACTAACAGAGCACTGTGATTGGCTCTCAAACTGACAGAGCACTGTGATTGGCTCTCAAACTAACAGAGCACTGTGATTGGCTCTCAAACTAACAGAGCACTGTGATTGGCTCTCCAAACTAACAGAGCACTGTGATTGGCTCTCCAAACTAACAGAGCACTGTGATTGGCTCTCCAAACTAACAGAGCACTGTGATTGGCTCTCAAACTAACAGAGCACTGTGATTGGCTCTCAAACTAACAGAGCACTGTGATTGGCTCTCAAACTAACAGAGCACTGTGATTGGCTCTCAAACTGACAGAGCACTGTGATTGGCTCTCAAACTGACAGAGCACTGTGATTGGCTCTCCAAACTAACAGAGCACTGTGATTGGCTCTCAAACTAACAGAGCACTGTGATTGGCTCTCAAACTGACAGAGCACTGTGATTGGCTCTCAAACTGACAGAGCACTGTGATTGGCTCTCAAACTAACAGAGCACTGTGATTGGCTCTCCAGACTAACAGAGCACTGTGATTGGCTCTCAAACTGACAGAGCACTGTGATTGGCTCTCAAACTGACAGAGCACTGTGATTGGCTCTCAAACTAACAGAGCACTGTGATTGGCTCTCAAACTAACAGAGCACTGTGATTGGCTCTCAAACTAACAGAGCACTGTGATTGGCTCTCAAACTGACAGAGCACTGTGATTGGCTCTCAAACTGACAGAGCACTGTGATTGGCTCTCAAACTGACAGAGCACTGTGATTGGCTCTCAAACTGACAGAGCACTGTGATTGGCTCTCAAACTAACGGAGCACTGTGATTGGCTCTCAAACTAACAGAGCACTGTGATTGGCTCTCCAAACTGACAGAGCACTGTGATTGGCTCTCAAACTGACAGAGCACTGTGATTGGCTCTCAAACTAACAGAGCACTGTGATTGGCTCCCCAAACTGACAGAGCACTGTGATTGGCTCTCAAACTAACAGAGCACTGTGATTGGCTCTCAAACTAACAGAGCACTGTGATTGGCTCTCAAACTAACAGAGCACTGTGATTGGCTCTCAAACTAACAGAGCATTGTGATTGGCTCTCAAACTAACAGAGCACTGTGATTGGCTCTCAAACTAACAGAGCACTGTGATTGGCTCTCAAACTAACAGAGCACTGTGATTGGCTCTCCAAACTAACAGAGCACTGTGATTGGCTCTCAAACTAACAGAGCA
>NC_091749.1:3031100-3041100 GCF_043380555.1 Nothobranchius furzeri | reverse complement strand
CAGGCCGACCAGGGCCAACACGCCCACTGCTGACAGCAAATTCACACCTTCCTTTAGAGCAAGCCTCTGATTGGTGGGTAGAATCAGCCCACATGGGCTTAAGATAAGGATGTGTGGAATCAACCGGGCCAGGCTGGGGCCGACTGGGGCTACCCGGCCCGGGCCGACCCGGTACAGATGGGAATGGCCCATAACTAACCTAAGTCTGCGCTCTCGAACAGCAGAACTCCCACACTTGTTATTTTTGGGCATGATCAAAACACCGAGATTATATCAGGAGAGCCCGGCCACGAGCCCAGCTGAGGAGAAGCTAAGCAGGAAAAGATCTGCTTAGTAAAGACGATGGCTTTGCCCCCCCGCTGAGCAACAGCTACACGGTACATAAATAACCGTTATGAACCCGCTGTTTGGTCTCACCCTGCCGTTTCTCAAACAAGATCCCGTTTCCGTTTAGCCGCTGTGGTGGTTCAGCCTTCAGGAAACGTACATGCACAGACGAAAGGAGTTTTTAAAGCTCTCTTTTGCAAAAGTATCTTAAAATAAAGGATCCCCTTCTTGGTTGTTTGCAGCTGACGCGTGAACTTTTATTTTTTAGATGGATATTTGAAGCGGCTGACAGAATCAGATGTCTGTGTGGATGCCCACTCCCTTGAAAGGCGACGTCTCCTTGGCCTCTGAGCTCCAACAGATTACCGTAGAAAAACCTTATCCCAAAGAAAACCTGCCTAAGTCCACTCCTACTAAGCCCTGTAGCAAAAATCAGCCCCGGACTCAGACGATCTCTTTTGTAAAACTTAAATACATCCCAACATGCCCTTCCTCCTCGCTCACGTAGGTTGTGGATTGTTCAGCAGGCCTGCGGGTGGGTTTTTCACTCTTTCTGTTTGGGTCTTTCTTTTAGAGCATTAGGGCCAGCAGCCATTGAACTACAACCGCTGCTACAAAAATTAATCAGGATTAAAACGACCTCACACAACAAAATTAAAAGTTCCCCAATGTATCTTTTCTTTAAGACGCTCTCCGCTTCCTTGGGAACAGGATTGTTTCTGGACAAAGTGGTCTCTGCCCAACAATGAGCACCTTTCAGACACACACAGGGACGGCCTTTAGAGCTGAAGAGAGAGACGGATTTCACATATCAATCAAAAGAGGGGGTGGGGGGGAGGGGCTTTCATTTGGTCAGAGTGGTCCTGCAGAAACCCCGAGCAGCTTTAAAAGAGGTATGTGCATTTCTCACTTACAAGTACTCAGGAGAGCCTTTCAGACGTTAGAGCAGCCGAACCTGCCGACTGCAGCCGATAGCTGGAGCTTCAGAACACACCGTTTAGATCTCAATCAATGTGTGTGTGTGCGTGCATGTGTGTGTGTGCGTGCATGTGTGTGTGTGTGTGTGTGTGTGTGTGTATGTGCTGGGGTAACAAGGGTGGTGATGGTCACAGCCACCCACTGAGCCAGCTGTGTGCACAATTACTGCTAATCTGGTAGAAAATTAATAGGCAGGTTTGTTTACTTTCTGCTGTTTCATCGAATCTCACCGCTGACTAAAGTAGATCAAACAAATAAGAACTAGTTGAGTCAATGCCTGCATGCTGCACTCCCATATGAGTTTAGAAAACTGGGACAAAGTGATAGAAATCACATTAAAAATAGCGTATTGTTAAATTACTTAATAAAAAGCTGTTGTTGAGAAGCGAGGCTATGATATCATGTCTGCTTTCAACCACATATATCGTGGTGTTTAACACTTCATTACTAAAGTAGGTAAGGGGGAAGTTCATATTTGAATACAGCAGACGAGTAAAAGCATCCAAACTAACAGGAGTCCATGCTTGGAAAACATTCTGCAACCAACCACCAGGGGGCATTCTGGTTTTAACTGATGCTGAACTTCTACTTGGCGTTTTTCTTTCCTGTGGGTGAAAACGGGAGCCAGCTTCAGCCATTAAAACCCTTTAAAACGATTTGATGAAATTGTTGTTCTCCCTCTAGTCATCTCAGGATTTAGACTTTTTCTTTCTTTTTTTTTTTTGCAACCCACGGGCTACCCGGGTTGGGTCGGGTCAATACATTTTTACTTCAGTGTGGTGCGGTTTGGGGCGGGTTCATGAAATTAAAATAAATAAATTATATATATATATATATATATATATATATATATATATATATATATATATATATACATACATATATATATACATATATTATACATATAATATTATATATGTGCATATATATGTATTATATATATAATACATATATTATATATATGTATATATGTATAATATATATATATATATATATATATTATACATATAATTGTATATATATGTACATATATATGTATATATATATATATTATACATAAAATATTATATATGTACATATATATGTAATATATGTATAATACATATATTATATATATGTATTATATATATATAATACATATATATATATATATATATATATTATATATATAATATTATATATGTATTATATATATATATAATACATATAATAGTATATATATGTACATATATATGTATAATGTGCATTTGTTGGCTTTCAAAATGTTTGATGAAAGTTGTTGTAAAATGTTTTATTATTTTGTTTGCCCAAGCCGGGGCTCTAGGTGCTGTTTTTGTACTGGTTATTAGCACGGTAACAAACAAAAAAAAAACCTCGTTCCTGTTTAATTTTAAACTTTCTTTATCTGCCTATTTTCGATTTTTATTTTTGCCTTTAAAAATGTAAATGTTACTACCATTTTCCAGTGCCAGTTTAGGGAACTGTTTGACGAACCTTTGTCTGAATAAAAGCGCATTCAATCAATAACGTGTTTTTAATGATGCATTGTAAAAATAGACCTAGTGATGCGGGGCGGTTTGGTGCGGGTCAGACGTTATCAAGTCTGCGGTACCCGCGGGTTAAGAAGAACCCTAACCTGCGCATCACTAGGATCCAATGATCATAAGTAAAACTTCTTAAAATACGAAGACCATAACAAAAGTACATATCAAAAATGTATTCATATGAAACATATTGAATACCTTTAATGTAAAAAACAATGGCGCACTAGGAGCATCAATCTTGTGATGTTGATGAGATTAAAATTTTATTAAGATAGGTCTTACAAGTGACTTCTCACTTGGGACACAGTGGTCCCTCAGACTGCAGTCTGATGTGAATACCAGAGCCAAATCCTCCAAGTGCTGCCGTGTTCTGCAGCTTGACATGCTCACAGACTGCCCGCTGACGGCTCCGTCACCCTCGTTTTCATCTACAGACAGGAAAACTGTTTCTTTCAACATTAACATTTAATGATTAGCTGCCGTTTTCCATTTGCTCGTTTGTCAGGGCACCGGTGCAAAAGTCCACAAAAGGTGTTACCCCACACCCAGTCAGTGCTTGTAAATCACAGTATTTGCTGTGCCCAGACCGTTCTCTGCCTTTAAAGCGGATTTCTGCATGACTGAATTAAAAACACAGTGTGCATGTGGTACATGCGCGCTATTTTTAAATGGGGTGCTGTGAAAATGTGGAATCGGGGACAAGGCAGCCTTGCACCGGGCCGTGACACAGACTTATGTTAAACCTAATTAGATCATGATAATAGCTTTAGGGCCCCAGTGATCAATGCTAGAGGTCTATGGAGATGAACTTTCCTTAAGTTTCAAGCTGCTCGCTGGTTGTAATTCTTTTTGTTGCCTGCACACACACACACACACACACACACACACACACAGGTTTTGATCGTCACTGCTTGAATATTTGTAGTATTTTCAGTGTAGCACTAACTCCCATGGTGCTATGATAAAGAACGATTCTAAAGCCGTATTTCTTAGTCTGCACACCGTAAGTGTGGTTTCAGTGTTTGCCTACTTGAGAGGACGGTGCATGCAAGGGTGTAATGGAAGTGCCTGTATATAGTTTCACAAATTTAATTTCAGATGGAATGCATTAGTTCTGAATACACCCGCATTTAGGGCCCAGTTCAGAATTCTTTAGAGAACGAAATTCATGAATCCTCCGAGCCTTTCCCGTTACGCGGTGCAACTCTAATGTGTCCAGTTCACAAAAAGACGCCGCTGATTGTGAGCTGCTTTCCATCAGCAACATTATCGAGGAGTCTAGTTCACAGCTTACAGACTCTTCAGCTCACTCTCACTCAGGACTAAGAGGATTCTCTATGCTTCCATTACAAATAATGTAATTTGTGTAATGCAATATTTTAACATGTCTGGGTCTGCTTACATGCTAGCTAGCTAGCCGGTGTTGCGTGTGATTAGTGTTGATATCGGATGCTGTGGGATCCCGTGTACAGTAGCAGCTAAAGTTTTTCTCAGCTGTTGAGTCTCTTCAGCCTAAGTGGCTCTTCCTGTCCCGGATCAGAGAGCGTTACAGAGGAGCACACTCAGCAGAAAACCACGCAAATCAAAGATGGTGTCTTATCAGCCCGCAGTGGCTGACGCTTGTACAGTGTTGGTGTTTAACACTCTGTAATTACCTCTAGACAGGCTCCGGTTCTGAACCCGCATTCTTGGGCTGTTGAAAACTCACCCACCCATTTAATTCCACAACTGTCAACCACTAAGACTGGTATTCCTTCCCTGAAGCCTCGCATAATCCTGCCTGGCAAAGGCAGAGGAGAAGCTTCTGAATTGTCTTGGGCGTTTGGGAGAACTTGAAGCTCTTGTTTTGTTTATTAGAAAATGCACATGGCGTGAACGCTTTGCAAACCCCTAGCATCACACCACCGCAGGTACCTGTTAGACCAGTGTGAAAGCTGTCAAGCTACTGATGTCATATTTCACACGGCTTTGGAAAATACAAAAACTTTTACTGTCAAGAAAAATCTACTATTCTGTATCTGCAGTGTTTGATTTTTATAAATAGAATGCAGTTTGTTAAGTTCTGAGATGACTCTGACCAGGTCTCTCACCTCGCTACCTCCCAGGTGTGTTGGTCTGATTGGTTGTTTCAGCTTTTGAGAAACTTTCTGGTTAAATACAAACGGCACTAGGAACCATTTAGTCTCCTAACCCAAACCCTAACCCTTTAAATAATGTGACTGCATCGTTTGCTGCCTCCTGGCCAGGCCTCCTGTGGAAATGAGGTTTTTAATCTCAATGGGACCTTAATGGTAAAATAAAGAATACATGCATGCAATAAATAAAACAGTCTCAACAAACATCATGTCATTTTAACCCTTTGAAAACACTTTTTTTAATGTCCGTGTATTGATTAAGTTAAATGTGACTTTAATACAGCTGTAGGCAAATATCTTTACACTTTAGCCTCCTTAGATCTTCTCAGTAGCCCTCATCTGGTGTTTCAGTGAAATGAAGTCGTCACACACTGGTGAAATTCTTTTCTCTGCTTTTGTCGCATCCCTCTGGGAAGTGGTGAGCTGCAGACACAGCTGTGCTTGGGAACTATCTGGTGGTTTAACCCTCCAATCCAAACCCTTAAAGCTACGTGTAAAGCAGGGAGGCATTGGGACCCATTTTTAAAGTCTTTGGTATGACCCGACCGTGGATCTGCATACCCCCGCAAGAAGCAACAGTCCCATGTAGACATCGAGCTGTGTTTCGTCCATCTCTGTCCAGCTATCGCCAAACACTTCTCTTCCTTCCATGCTGGTCAACTTAAGTAGGATATTCTGAATAGGCCAAGGAAAGAACAGTTCAAATGCTGACTTGATGTCTTGGGCATGCGACACAGCGTATCTGGTAGGCCCTGGAGTCATTCTGAGGATGTTCTCTGTCGGTGCCCTGGGTTGGGTTTGAAGAGGGCTTGACAACCATGAAATGTCACCTTTTCTAGACTTGAAAACGTCTTTTTGATCATCTGTGTCATCTGGGTCCTCATTGGATGTTTGGTCTTGTTCAGGGCCGTGTGTGTGTGTGTGTGTGTGTGTGTGTGTGTGTGTGTGTGTGTGTGTGTGTGTGTGTGTTGGTGATGTGGGCCATAATTGATCCTCAGAGCAACCCATAGCTTTTAGAGGATGCATACAACAGCCAGTTTTCTCTGCCGGGTCATTTTGGACCCCGTAACACCACAGATGTAACTTTTTTTTGAGGCCTTTAGAATTTACTAAAATTGTAAAAATTGGTTTTGGTGCATTTAAGTAGGTGTGTCTGAGGATTAGATGAAGCCTCATTACAGGACTGAGAAGGAAGGTGTACTTTTTACACAGTTAAACTTGTAAACGGGTCAAATTTGACCCTAACACAACAGAAGGGTTAAAAGAATTGGCATCTTTATTTTATAATATACATATAAAAAATATTAACTGTAGAATCAAATAGTTTTGTTCTTATATTGTCTTCACATCAAACCGTTTAGAATCGAATCACTCTGCAATAAAAGGATATTGTTTTTAAATCGAACCGTAACCCGTGAATCTGAATGCACATCGAATCGTTTATCACAGAGAGGCGTGCAGCCCTACTTCAGTAACCGTTAACTTAGACCTGGACGGGTCTTTTTAGGGAGGGGCTTTGTTCTGAAGACCTTCTTCTGTAAAAGAACTACATTTACAGGAGCAAGGTCTTGAAGATCGCTCCAATGTTTGTTTATTTCAGGACTACTCTTAAGAGCCGCTACAAATCAGATCATAAATACCCACCCCTCTCCGAGTTGGCATGAAGGTAAACGTGACCTTTTAAAGCTAAAATGTGTTTTGAACCAGGCTGTAAACAGATGTATTCCTGCTGTGAAGTTGGCATTTTCAACATGAGAGTCAATGGGAACGTGATCCTCTCTGGTGCCAGCCCCTAGTGGAGGAAGGGGGAACTGCAATATTTGT
Source organism: Nothobranchius furzeri (assembly GCF_043380555.1). NCBI lineage: Eukaryota > Metazoa > Chordata > Actinopteri > Cyprinodontiformes > Nothobranchiidae > Nothobranchius > Nothobranchius furzeri. The sequence goes on along the minus strand of NC_091749.1, from coordinate 3,034,292 downwards.
CACTTCCTGGATGGCTTCACCTTAGCAGCTGGAGTTTGCTCCTTGGGTGAAACAGCCCATACTGCATGGTGCCACTGAGACACTGGAGAGGGCACGTTTTCAGGAACACCCTGCTCGGAGAAACAAATCCCAGACAAAGAACGGCATTCCTGGGCTTGCTGTTGAATAGCGAGGTGTTAAGTTTTCCTTGGTGACATCTATCTCTCGTCACCACCTGGAGGGCATCTTTTAAGCAGAGGAATGTAGCCATTACGTGGCATTAACCTCATTAGAAAACACTCTTTAGCTGCTCCAAGATAAAATTGATTTACTGCTGCCATTTCCACCACTGCTCTCGATCAATGGTTAAACTATCCCTTTTATGGCCCTGCGCACACTCTGCTCTTTTCTCCAGTTTTCTTTAACTGCTCTTTAATTTCATTCCCCCTCCACTCTTGTCCTTGTGCCAGGTATGCAGTCACAGAGTGGAAAAGAGCCTGTCTGCTTTCCCAAAGGCCTCAGTGTAAGACATGTTCAGAAGTGGGTAAAAATGACAGAATCACTGGAAGATTCCCTGAACCAATTAAGCACAAAGTTGCTGTGTAAGTATTTTTGAGATGTAGGAGTATCATATCCGTCAGCTGAGTGTGTGTGTGTGTGTGTGTGGTTATAATGTAGTGTTTTTCACAAGTTGCTAGTAATTCATAATGTTGGACTGGGATGAGATTCAGAGAAATGACCACGTTTATGGAGACATCAGAGTTTCTGTGTTCTAGACTGTAGCTACAGAAATGTCAGAGTTAGAATAACAACTAATAATAAATAACAAATGTTTGAGGAAACGTATTTTATTAAAAATGATTCCTTCTAGCACCATATTAATGTTAGACAGTTTAAACCACTGCCGTCTAGTAGAACCCTTGTGTGTGTGTGTGTGTGTGTGGGGGGGGGGGGGGGGGGGCAGTAGAACATTTATCAGACAGGGCAACAAAAGGTGAAAATGTATGATTTAGCTGCTCTGAACACATTTAACACGGAATTTCCTGTTTGCAAAAGGCTGTATTGTGTCACTTCCTGTTTGTTTTGCTTGCAGTGGTTGGATTGTTTGGTCCGCCGGGTTTTGTATTTTGCTGAGAATTCCAGAAATCTTTTAATATGTTTTCACATACATTGTCTTGTCTCTCTGTTGTTTTAGCTAACTAGTTAGTTACCTAGCATAGCTCAGGATGCCTTCTACTGGCTTCACCTGCTCCGTGTGTCTACCACATGTGTCTGCAACAAGGGTGGGTGTGATGAACGGGACTTTGTATTGGTTTGGAGACAAGACTAAGAAGAACCTTTTCTCTATGTTGATCAGTCCACGTTAGCTAGCATGAGCAGAAGTCGTCTAGCAGACCCTGAGCTGTCGGGTCCCCAAGTCAGCTGGGTGATCGCTGAGGAACAAACACCTCATCCAACATGAAATTCATATAAAGCTTTTCATTGGCTGTGATCACTCTTCTAACCCTTCCTGTGAGTTTTACATGTGTTCATCTGACATGTTGTTGATACTGTGGTAGATATTTGTATAGACGTTGGAGTTGACAATGATACACTAATTAAGCCTAAGTGCATTGCTGGATAACATCTTTCGTGCGTTCGTTCTGTGTTGTTATTAGTAATCCATTTCTTGTGTTCTTTCCTACGCAGTTTAGTGTAAAAATAGTTTTTTTACGTGACATTTTTCAGCTAGTAGCTGTAGCCATCATCAGAGATCACTGGTGTTGGTGGCGTCACTTCCTTAAATCCGCGGGCAGCAGAGGACGGTGCCGCCCTCCCCTGCCGTGTCCTCCATGCTGATGACACAGTCTCATGCCTGATCCCATGTGTAGACTCCATCGTCTCTGTTCATGGTTACGTGCTCACATCTCCTTATTTCTATCACTTCCTTAATCCATCTTTTGTATTTTTGTTGTTCTGTGTTTATGATCTGTGTACTATCCCAGTCCATTACATGATTAGAGTACACGGATAAGGACGCGCGCGCACAGCAGAGGACGACACCGTCCTCTGCTGAGCGCGGATTAAAAGAAGCGACGCCACCAACACCGCCGATCTCTGATGATGGCTACAGATGCTAGCTGAAAAATGTCAGGTAAAAGAACACATTTTTGCTAAACTGTGTAAGAAAAGAACAAGAAATGGATTGTTGGATAACAATACTGAACTGTTAGTTGTTCCCAAACCGTAAACAGACCAACCCTCTCTCTTCTTCATCCTCCTGATCTTGCTTTGACTCGACATAAAGACAGAAGACCGAAGCTTGTGTGATTGTCGGTGCGCTCTCTCAGGTCAGCTGACCGCTTGATGCTGTGCGCTCCCCACAAATGAACTGGGGTGGGGGGTTGTACCTGCTGCACCTGTCCTTCTCATCACCAGTCTTCATCTGGCTCAGTCTTTTTATGCTTGTTTTTAATGTCTTGCTTAGGGCTGAACGATTTAGGAAAAAAATCTAATTGCGATTTTTTTGTTCAATATTGCAATTGAGACTTAATTCACGATTACTTTCTCAAGGGGCTTTTCTCATTTTTTTCAACTAACGGAAGCAAAACAAAACGTGTACTGAATATAAACAAGTTTACATATCTACATATTTATCTACATATCATCAACAAGTTTATTTGTTTATATATACATAAACACTCACAAATAAAGATAAAATTTGGTGTTTGAAGCTGCAATCCTTTGAAGGAGCATTGGTATTAGCATCAACTGTGAAAATGTATTAGTAGGAAAGAAGTGTGTCCCGTTTATTTAAGTCTTTTGTGGTTAGAGTTTTTGACGTCTTGTCCATGCAGAGCTTCCGTAGTTCAGTCATGTTCATTGCTGCTAGCAAAACTCTGTGGCGTTAAAGTCTCTTACAGCATTCTAGCTTGACTAAAATACCTGTTTGTGCTTATTTGATTGATGGCAGTTTTTATATGTTATTAGACTCCAAATGTAATCATTTGGCACGTTCCTAATTCATAATTTGTAAGGATGTAATCGGCGATATTAGCATTAGCATCCCTATGGGTTCTTCCATGTATATTAGCATTGTGCTAACCACTCGCAGTCAAATCGCAACCTTTGCGATTAGAAAATCTCCTTTAGTCACATCGCAGTTTAATTGCCTATGCAATTAATCGTTCAGCCCTAGTCTTGCTTTTACTGAACTGTTTTTATTCAGTGTTA
>NC_091749.1:2998600-3026100 GCF_043380555.1 Nothobranchius furzeri | reverse complement strand
GTTCACTGGTTATATTCTGGGGTCAAAAACACACACACACACACACACACACACACACACACACACACACACACACACACACACACCTCCCTATGATTTCTTTCTTTCTAAAAAAAGGCAGATTTGTGTTCCTCCATTTAAATAATTCAGTAAATGAACGCAGTCATCCGCCACTAGTTCTGTTAACTGTGTGGATATTCTGGGTGGTTGTTAACCCTCTGGAGGCAGGCGTTGCAGATCTGCAACAGTTACAACCTACCTGGTTACTCCACATACGTGTTTCATGAGCCTTTGTTAACTCAGAAGCATCCCTGAAGGACTTAGTTGTTTGTCCTTTTATCAAAACCTGCTTTGAGCCTGAGAGGGTTAAGGCAGCTCAATGCAGCTGTTGGTCCACTAAATTAAAACTTCTAAGAAATGAGACCAGTTTAAGCTGTGGAACGAGTCGTAGCTTTTAAGAATATGCTGTTGTGTGCAGGGTGTCCGCGGGTCCTTAAAAAGTCTTAAAAAGTCTTAAAGTGCATGTCAAGTGTGCCTCAGAGTCTTACCCCACCCACGTATCAATTTTGAAAACTGCAACATTAGTAGGCGTTGCCTGGAGGACCGAGAGGGCGGAGCCGTGGCAGTGACGAAGAGACGGCTAACTAGACGAAGCTAGCTCCCTTCACTCTGAGCAGTCATTAGAAGTGGAGGACGTTTCTCCCCCTCCTTACCCAGACACTCGAGAAGAAAGGGACCAAGTCTATTTGGAGGAGACAAGCGGACATGAGCCTTATTGTTTTGAGCTTGTGAGTTGCCTGAAATTACTGGAACCGACCCAACAGACCCATCTCTGAACGTAAGTAGCCGTTAGCCATAGCATTGGATTAGCTGCAGGGTTTGTCTCCATGGCCCCAAAAAGCTAGTATTCAGCATGTTTTAGAGATTTATCTGCATCAACACACCTGGTTTTAATCAGCAACAAACAGCTGAGCTGCTTAACAGCTTATCTAACCTGTTAAAGCAGTAAAATCCACTGAAACGTGCTGGATAGCAGCTCTCCAGGAGATCTGGGCTCAAGCTAGTCTGCTGCATAAAGTTATGAAAATATACCATGAGAAAATTATTCTGTAATGTGTTCAGCCCATTAAAACTGCCCTGATTTCATTATTTATTTACTGATACTAGCTGCTCTTGGTTGCAGGTGATCCTCTGGTGTCTGCAGCTGGTCTCCTGCTGATGTCGTCGGGATCAGGAACTTCCAGAAGAATGTGCCTTTCAATGACTCTTTCCCCCTTATTTGTTATATTAATTAAATAAATCTCAATTTATATATTTCCTGTTTTTGTTCATGTCCATAAATACTTAAACATGCTTGAAATTAAAACGAGCTTTTAACAGTGAGGTGCTAGTTTAGTTCATCACAATAGAGCTAGTTAAACATGCGACAATGTGATAATTCAATTAATGTAATTTATAAATATCCATTAAAATATCAAAACTGGAATCAAAATGAGATATTTGGCAGCACAAAAAACTTGTCAAACACAATATTTATTATAATAATTGTAGGCAGACAGGAGACAGAGCTGATGGAGGTTCTCAGTCATCGAAGGATGGCTGAAGGCTTTCCAGGAACAGGAGATGTGGTGTTGTCTCTTCTCTCTCTATTCTGCCAGATGAGCTGATAGGTTACAGGTGTGTGAGGACATCCTCATGCTGTCATATCCAGATGACAGAGTTATCAGGTGATCAGCCAGGCTAATGATGAGATGCAGAAAGAAAACAAATCATGCAGAAAGAAAACAAATCCAGGACAGTGTACAGTAATAAAAATAATATGTGGTGTTGCTTACCTTATGTGCTCTTATAGAGTTATTAACGTGTGCCTGCCTCATGGTGTAGAGTCCATATTTTGCTGAGTGTCCTGCAGTAATGCAGGTTATTAGTTAATTTACTTTTGATAGCAAAAACAAAATATTTAATTTAAAAGTTATTTACCAGGTGAATCAGCTCACACGTCACCACCTGGTGGTGACCACCAAGTGTCACAGGGCCAGAATCAGTAGCCTCCTTCATGATGTAATCACATACTTATTTAATTGTTAATATCTTAAAAATTCAGAAATGTTTTAATTTTTTTTTACCTTGAACAGTTCACTGAGCTTGCACTGTCACTGAGGTGGAAGCTGGAATCAACAGCAGACACCTCACACCGTGGTCTTTTCAGGAGGTGTGGATGCTCTGGGACCTTCTGGAAGATGAATTTCTGTCATGGTCCCTGTGTCACAAGACACTGAGGCTGTGAGCTCTATAAAAAACAAAGAAGCAGCACATTTATGAACGTTTAAAAGAGCATAAAATCACGTGTAACAATCTGTAAAACAAATTAAAACTAGAAGGTAATAAAATGTTTACATAGAAGATTATTAAAAATAATTCACCTTTGCTACGGGTAACACCACGTCAGCCTGGACAAGTGCATTCTTGCAGATTACTAAATCAGTCTGACAGCCAGTGTCTTGGGTAGATTTAGCCTGAAAAAAAATAGAAGCAGATTGATGTTTATAAAGTCAGATAAAATACAAAAGAAACTGTCCCATATAGGCGCTTTATAACATTCCTAGTGTGTGATGTTATTATAAAGTAAAAGTCAGTCACATATGATGTGGAGACCCTGAAATGCGACCTCCTGAACAGAATTCCTCACGGAACCGGGTCACAAGCTGGATTTCACGCTGTAATGATGTCTGTCAACTAGTGCTGCGTCAGTTTAGAGTCACTGTTGCTGAATTACCGACTGACACAAAAACAACCCGAATTTTCTCTGAGCCTGACAGTCATGTGGACCGTTTTGTCGGCCAGGGCTTCGAGATATGTTCCGATTCGCCGCTGATTCTAACCTTACATCCCGTTCCACATTTTGTGAACTTGACAAAATAGCCCGAAGGCAGTGCAGACTGATATTAGCTAAATGGAGTGAACCACGTCTCTCAAACTTTGCATTTAGGTAGGAAATTGTCTTTAGAAGATGTTAAAACTTTTATTTAGCTTACTCACCTCAGACTGTAGCCCGTCATGGTGGGGGAGCAGAGTCGGTGGGCTGTATCTAAATCGCGGAAGAGCCACGGTGGGCACAGCCTCCCTCTTGGAACGGAGACGTGCAGAATCGCGGGTAAAATGCTGGTTGCAAACTACAGCACCAGGCGGGAGCTGAATCTTTTCCAGACACGCAACCACTGGCGCCTAATTTCTAAGTCCAGCGGAAAGGAGTGCAACCCGACAGAGCTCCGCAACCATACTACACTACACCATCTCACCATGCTAACACGATATGGAGCACTAAACCCGAACTACTTTCCTAATTACACTAACAGCCAAACAGTAACTAAACTACAATATCCAACAGCCAAGCTAACACTAAATAAGTATGTATAACACTAAAAGCTATGCTAAAGACTAGGATATGCTAATGCTATATGCTAATGCTGAACTACCGCTAGCCTCCTACACTCTCATGCAAATCCAACTCCCAACTCGCCACAAGGCGTGGCCGAGACTCCCGATGCTTTTATAACGTTGACACAGAGCTGCTACGTAGTACTCTACTGGATTACGTAGTATCTTACTCTTTAGCCATTGGCTAAAATTTATTCAAAATGAGTCAAATTCTATGTTTTAAGCTGAAGGTGGAGCTATACTGTGGTATTTAGGCAGAATTTTTAATTTTTTAAGAAAATGCACCAAAATGCTAAAATAATGAATACACACATTTAAAACACTATTAGACACTCATTTATACAGTTCATCAGCAAAAAAAAGTTAATTTAGACGTTACTTGCTCTTTAAATTTGCTTTTCCAAATTTAAGGCCTTGAAAATCCTTAAAAATGACAAATAATCCTTAAATACAGTTTCCAAAGGTCTTAAATTACCAGAGACCCAATAAACAAGATTCTTTTATTTCTATAAAAATTTTCGTGAATTTCTAGTTAGTGTTCAGCATTTTTTGTGTATGATGTTGGCGTAAGCGGAACCGTACACATTCAGTTTGTTGTGAAAGGGGGCTGTTTTTCAGATGAGCACATTAGCTGGTTAAGCTAGTGGGAGCTTGCGCCATGGGGAAGTGCAAGTTTAATGGTAACTGGATGGTTAATCCCATGTTCACGACGTGGTTAGCACCAGTTCCAGGCAATAGCTGGAAATTATAGCTTAAATTTAATTTTAAAAATAGCTTAAATTTGGTCAAAGTGGCCTTAAAAAAGGTCTTAAAAAGTCTTAAATTTGCTTTTCCAAATTTAAGGCCTTGAAAATCCTTAAAAATGACAAATAATCCTTAAATACAGTTTCCAAAGGTCTTAAATTACCAGAGACCCAATAAACAAGATTCTTTTATTTCTATAAAAATTTTCGTGAATTTCTAGTTAGTGTTCAGCATTTTTTGTGTATGATATTGGCGTAAGCGGAACCGTACACATTCAGTTTGTTGTGAAAGGGGGCTGTTTTTCAGATGAGCACATTAGCTGGTTAAGCTAGTGGGAGCTTGCGCCATGGGGAAGTGCAAGTTTAATGGTAACTGGATGGTTAATCCCACGTTCACGACGTGGTTAGCACCAGTTCCAGGCAATAGCTGGAAATTATAGCTTAAATTTAATTTTAAAAAATAGCTTAAATTTGGTCAAAGTGGCCTTAAAAAAGGTCTTAAAAAGTCTTAAATTTGGCTCCCTTAAACCTGCAGATACCCTGTGTGTATAAGTTTTAAACGTTTAAAGATTTCTTTTCATCTTTTTCTCCAGAGTAGCCCTAGTTTACCATCATAGGAGGGCTGGGCAGTCGTAGTTCAATAGGGATTCTTAGCTGCTGTTCTTGTTCAAACACCTTTTCAATGTAATCTGTGCTTTTTGTAAAATGGGTTGAAACCTGTTACACACTCTCCTGAGATGAAAGTGACTATTTTTATATTACTGTCATGGCTAAAGGAACAAAACAATACCCACAGTTATAGGCACTGGCATTTCAAAATAAAGGCCCAGAGCGTTAAGACTGGTGCCACACTTGTAGAAAACAACACAGCCTCGTCATCCTGAGAAAGGCTTCTGTGTGCTCCGCTATCACTGTGAGGACCGCACACGACACACACACACACACACACACACACCCATCTGCAGCGCAAACCACCTTGAATCTCATCATTTTCATAAGTGTCTGAAAACAGGGAAGCGCCATCACTAACCTCACCCCCAACCCCAACAAACAATCACCTAGAAGGAGGAAACGAGAAGCTGAAAAAAACAGCAATCTTGCCTTTCAAACAAAAAAGGAAAAAATGTTTTAAGGGGCAATGAATTTTGTGCAGCTGAATAGGATGTTGGTACATGTTTTACTAAAGGAAATATAATGGCAGACTATTATTAGATCACATTAATCACAAGTGTGCCAAAGGCAGTGACAGCCGTGCTGAAAAGGATTGAAAACGCTGGTAATGGATATAAATTACCCATTGTGTGATAAAAGGATTTTTTTCTTCACTAAGAAGGTAAAAAGGAATAAAACACTAAAAGAGCCACTAAACGCTCTGTGTGTGTGTGTGTGTGCGTGCGTGCGTGCGTGTGTGTGTGTGAGTGCCCTGTTGCCTGTGTGTAACACGTTATAATACCGGGTTATCAGCGCAGGATTAAAATTTTAAGGGAATCAGATGGTGACAGCGAGGCCTTGCGTTAAAGCCAGCAGTGACAGGAAGGAGGGAGGGATTAAAAACAGCTTAGATTGGTTTGTAGTGGAGGAGATGAAAGGGGGTGGGGGGAGCTGGGGGGGGGGCACTTTGACAGAGGTCTGTCAGGCTTTTGGCACGCTGATAATGAGTCACATCTTACATGCACTGTTATTTATCGCCGACTTGGCTCGCAAACAAAAGATCAATAATTTTGAGCAAATCTAATGTTGTCCTCGATGCTAATGCGCTCGTCCATCACGTCTGCCATCTCCACCACGCAGATGGACTGATTCTCTGTTTATTTGGAGATCAAATGCAATTGAATCACATGCCTCTAATAACAGAGAGGAAACCCTCCCCAGTGTGCCTCGGATCACGTCCGTGCATACGGTGATACGGCCGTGCACAAAGGTGTCATGTAAGTGGAAATTATAATATATGGATAGAAAGGCCGACGGGTTGTCACGCCATCTTTGGGCATCTATCTTCATTTCTTCCTCAGACCTTGCTTTTGAAAGATGAAGAGTGTCAGCGGCCTGTCCCCCCACAACACAGGAGGCACATGAACATCCGTCAAAGAAGCGCGCCCAGTGCTCACCAGTTAGCCCTGCAGCACAACGAGATGAGAAGACAGCAGATCCTTCACTGACAACTAGCCCTGGGTGAGACACTTCCCAGCCACCTGAACTCAATCAGGCCCCGGCGGAGGCAGCGTTTGGGTATTTCATTTCATCTCCATCCCCTTACTCACTCAAGATACGTTTGATTCGTCTCACGAAGCTGCAACACAAATCTCATTTTGAAATGTAAAGTCATTCTTGGTGTTGTTGTCGACCATTTGGAGGTGCTTGTTTGGTTCTGCTGAGGTATGGACCACCAGATCTCTGCCCTCGCGCTGGAAGGAGACACCCTGGCATATATGTGGATCTACAATCTGACCATGACCCCTGGGCAGAGCTCAGTCATGGGGTGGGATCTACAGTTGTCTATCAAACTGTCTCCACTTGCTATTGGACAGCAAACAATGTTGTGTACTCATGATGTCAGCCAATGGGGCAGATCGCCATACGCTGTTGAAGAAGACACAGAAACATCATGTTTCTAAACAAAGGACCTAAGCACCTCTATCTGCTCTTGACTTAAATAAAGGTCCAAGCCTTAATAGTCCAAGGTTTAAGCCAAAGTCGTTTCCAAAGAGTTGCCGCCATTTTTGTTTCCTCGGCACATTTCTAGGCTAGGAAGAAGACAGATAGTTTCTACAAATCATTGGGGACCTTCTCGGCTTTCCTTGGCACACTCCAAACTCCCCTCCCTGTGCCAATATGTAGCTTTATGAAGGTGACGTCGGTGGCAGGTGGAATGCACTAAGCTCCTTCTCCGGCTCCCTGGGTGAGGTGTGAGGAGCAAAACAATGACACGCAAAGGTCACCTGGCCCACAGCGCCCCACCTGCTGAGGTGGTGACCTGCCAAATGCACCCCTGAGGCTCTTTGGAAAAAAGAGAAGAGTCTATACGGGCAAAAGCTATAAGTACCTCAAGGGCAGGTTAGGAAAGATCTGAAAAGTGTAAGCAATTGCCACGGTGTGGTATTGTTGGGATTAGTTTAACAAGCGCGGTGCCATTTTCAGGAAGGCTTTGCTGGGTTTCCTCGTTTCTCAGTCAAACTGCCCAACTTGTAGGCAGAAGCAGCAGAACCTGAACAAGAACTGACTTTTAAACGTTTAGGGGAAAAAACTAGCTGACGTAGTTCCCAGCAAGGAAGTTATTTTTGTGCATTTTTTTACAGTTAATATATAAATAAACATTTATTATTACTTACAGTTTTAATCAACTTTATTACACTTTTGTTGTTTTCGTGTTTCCCGCCAACATCCCACTGTGCTGTCCAAATTTAAGAAAACAGTCGGCCTCCTTCTGCCAAAACCACTCAGTCTCACCGCGGTTTCAGGGATAACGGAGGGAAATTATCTCCTCTTCTTTAGTGGTGCTGTACCGGTCTGTCGGGTGAAGAGAGAGCTGGGCCAGAAGGCAAAGCTTTCGATTTACCGGTCGATCTTTGTTCCTACCCTCACCTATGGTCACGAGCTTTGGGTAGTGACTGAAAGAGATCATGGATACAAGCGGCCAAAATGAGTTTTCTCCGAAGGGTGGCTGGCCTCTCCCTTAGAGATAGAGTGAGAAATTCGGTCATCCGGGAGGGGCTGGGAGTAGACCTGCTGCTCCTCCATGTCGAGAGGAGCCAGCTGAGGTGGCTCAGGCATCTGGTCAGGATGCCTCCTGGATACCTCCCTGGTGAGGTTTACTGGGCAAGTCCAACCGGGAGGAGACCCAAGGGAAGAGCCAGGACATGCTGGAGGGACTAAGGCTGTTTCTCAATGTCAAGGTGCCTGGTCTTACGAGGACACGGTCCTTCCTTGGTCAAAGGAAACGGTTGAATGGAACACACTTGCATCACGTGACCGGGGCTTGCACGACGGTCACGTAACGTAGCGTGACACTGGGATAACGTTATATTTTATACGTATAAGGTTCAATAAAAATGTATAACGAGCCTTCTACTTTTTAAACTGTGTATATGTTTATTAAATTAAATATATAAGTGAGTTACTACCCGCTAGCCACCGAAGCTGCAACTACTAAGCAACTAACCAACCATAGATAACTTCTTTGGATCTAAAAACATTTTAAATTAGTTGTCTTACTTTTAAACTTGAAAAGTGTCCCAAAGTAGCTGCCGGCTTCTGATCCGCCGTCCTTTTGAAAATACTCTGGTGTATTCTGGGTAATTTTTCGCCAAGGCTAGGCTACGAGACACCTCCCGTGCATCGTTGCTCAGCTAGCTAAACGGCTAACAAATGGAGAACACACGCCTCGGTAGAACATGAACATTGGAACACGTCTTGGCGGCTCCCAATGGCGTATCTCCTAGGCAACCAGGGCGGGGCCAAGACATCGAGGCAAAGTTCCTTGGCATTGAGAAACACCCATAGTCTCTCGGAGGGCCAGGGAACACCTTGGGATTCCCCCGGAAGAGCTGGCCCAAGTAACTGGGGAGAGGGAAATCTGAGCTTCTCAGCTTAGGTTGCTGCCCCCGCGACCCGACTCTGGATAAGTAGCTGACAATGGATGGATGGATTATATTATTATTATTATTATTATTATTATTATTATTAGTAGTAGTAGTAGTAGTAGTAGTAGTAGTAGTAGTAGTAGTAGTAATAGTAGTAGTAGTAGTAGTAGTAGTAGTAGTAGTAGTAGTGGTAGCAGCAGCAGTAGAAGTAGCAGTAGTAGTAGTAGTAGTATTAGCAGTAGCAGTAGTAGCAGTAGTACTAGTAGTAGTAGTAGTAGTAGTAGTAGTAGTAGTAGTAGTAGTAGCAGTAGCAGCAGTAGTAATAGTACTACTAGTAGTAGTAGTAGTAATAGTAGTAGTAGTAGTAGTAGTAGTGGTAGTAGTAGTAGTAGTAATAGTAGTAGTAGTAGTAGTAGTAGTAGCAGTAGAAGTAGCAGTAGTGGTAGTAGCAGTAGCAGCAGTAGCAGTAGTAGCAGTAGCAGTAGTAGTAGCAGTAGCAGTAGTAGCAGTAGTAGCAGTAGCAGTAGTAGCAGCAGTAGCAGTAGCAGCAGTAGCAGTAGCAGTAGTACTACTAGTAGTAGTAGTATTAAGCCATGTACAGATATGTGCAGTCATACATGAAATGAAATAAACGCAGGGCCTTTGATTCTTAAACAATCTCATGAATAGAAACACCTCATCAGTCAGTTTGTTCATTTAAACGTCAACATTATTTTTTCCAGTTTCTGACCCAATCAGTCACTTTTTCCTGGCAGTCATTTGTTTTGTACATTTAAAATACATTGCTGAAACCTTCAGCCCAACACACCGGCGTCACACACGTGCAGCCCTTGTGGACCGGTAGCGTTTGTAACGCTGGAACTGGCTGTTTCCTGGAAGGTGTGAGAGAGGGGTGCTGTGCACGGCGCAGGTCAGGACCTTGGCAGGTGAAATAATACAGCCCTGACATAAGGCTGAGAGCGGGGAGGCACACCATGACCCAGAGCAACCTGAGGTGCCTCCCAACTGCACCTCATTCTCTCCCTCACTGTGCCTTTCTTCCCCACCGTCCACAGACCCAGACACCTACGAGCAGAGCAGATCTCCATGATGTTCTGAGCAGTGTCAGGGCACAGCCAAAGGTCAGCATTCTTGGATCCCACTCAGGATTAAAGGTTTTTAATGCAGCTATGCAAATGCTTTCGCTGCTCTTGACATGATGTCCGGCGAGGTGTTGTTTCCCACCGGGGAGACTCATCATACGGCAGCAGCTGTTCTAATGCATGCAGGAACCTTTCGTCAAACTGGTGTTTGGTGTTTTCTATTCCACTTCACAGACGTCTGGAGTAAAAATGCAAATGGAAGGAAGCGTGGTGTTAGTGGCAGCCACACACTCACCGGTGCGTCACTGGGGGACAGCGGCTGGTGAAAGATGACAGCCTAGTGCCACTGATTCACTCAAAGACAGAGATACACACATTGTATTTAACACACACACACACACACACACACACACACACACACACACACACACACACACACACACACACACACACACAGGAAGTGCATCAGAGCTGGGATATCAGATGAACTTATAAAACGTTTCTCACTGCAAAGACACCCCCCACCCCCGTGAGGAGGATCCTCGCTCAGCCATCATCAGCATCACCATCTGTAGCCTGAACCAATCAGAAGCACTGATGGGTGTCTGATGGAAACAGCCACATCTCCTCTTACCCTTTAGTTCTGGTTTCTAAGATTCATCCACTCACCACACTAATAACAAACCCATTCAGGTGAACACAAGGTCTTGTTTTAACGGACCCATAAACGATATCAGCTCTCCTTTACACCTGACTCCTCTGGGAGAAGCTAGCCTCCGCTGGGTCGTACGGGTCGCGGAGGTCATTAAATTGTCCTATTTTAAATCTGGTATGTGGACATCTCTTCTTTGATTGGATACCAGCGACACGACTCCTGACTCTGTTAACACAAGCCTGGAGGAGTTCTGCCGTGTGGTGGAGTTGCTAATGCTAATGGTTAGCGTATACTAGCTGAGACGTTCTCTGTTGTTTCCTTGATGCTATGGCAACAACAGCCTGCCCTGTCGTGAGCGACGACGGGTGAGTCCATGAATGTTCAGTGACAGGGTGACGTGGAGCTGTCAGGCTTTCCCAATCCTGGAGCTCTACCATCTGTTCTATCAGATGCTAATGCAGGAGATATGTGTAGGAGACTATTTTCATGTTCAGCCTGCATAAAAAACTCAGAGTGAGCAATTATAGTCAGAAATAATCATTAAAAACATTTTTTTTTTCAGTTTTCCTCACATTTACGAACCTGAGTACATATCTAGTCAAACAGCCGAGTGGTGACACCGTCCCAGCGGTTCACTGAGGTGACGGGCCGTCTGCCTAATGACTGCCTCTGATTGGCTCAGCTGCAGCTTAGCTGAGATGGAGGAGGTGAGGATGAATGACGAGTGTCTTTAGCATGTTTGACTTCTTCTGTTTCAACATTAAACGTTCGTTCAGTTTGGGCCCTTCAGGCGGAGGGACTGAAGTCCAGCTTTAACTCAGCGTCCTGTGTGATTACGGTTCTGTGAAAGCAGAACAGCTCAGCTGGGGAATCACACGCTAGGGAAGGAGAGGGAAAGTGGGAGAGCGTTGCTAAATTTGTCCTGCAATTAAGTCATCTGCAGAGTCTTCACCACTGTGCTGCACCAGGTCACCGGATGGTCAGAGTGCTTCCTGCTGATGGACTCATTCTTTCCAGAGATGATCGTGACGCTATCTGAAACCTCAGGAGCTCGATGCTCCGGGGACCCAACATGCAGCTGTTGCCAAAAGTCCAGAAGAGACACAAATGCTGGTTTCCCCCAATCCTGCTTTAGATGGTGCGGTTTGGTCCTCCTGCTTTATACTTTTGTATAATTACATTTATTGATCATTACTTTTATGTTAGGAGTATTTCCTGTGTTGGACCTCCAGGACTCCTGCCTCTGGAGGATCGGTGATGGTTGCAGAGGAGTTAAGTGTCCACACCATAAACAGAAGGCTGCAGGTTTGAGCCCCACTCAGTGCCTTGGGGGGTACTACGACTCTAGATGGCATTTCTGGTGGGTTTCATGGACCTGGACACAACCTTTTATCAGATGGCTGGAGGAGTTCCTCTGGGAGGATATTTAGGTACCATTCTTTATTCATGGCTGTGTCTTCCGTGGTCCAATCCCTGGACCTTTAGCAGAACATCAGTCTGTCCCTAAAGGGGTTCATTGTGCCCAAGGGCATTTCAGCATGTGGTGGGGTAGCCAGAATTGAACCACCAACTTCTTGATTGCAGATTTCACCACCACGGCTGAGCCACGGCCTCCCTCAGCTTATACGAGTCTCCATAATAAACGCCATCTCATCACCTGTTGGCTCCCTTTCTAGAGCCGGTTGCTGTTGAACCACAACAACTGACACGATGATATTAAACCTACTAAACAAAGAATTCAACATTTCAGGGCCCCATCACATCACTCCGATATAAAGATCAGTGATCAGTGGCTGAATGCAGCACTTTAGGCTGAAGAAGCATGTCTGAGCTAATCGCCTCTACATGACTGGTGTAATCAGGCCCAGACTGACACCAGCCAGCGCCGCTGTCAGGGCAGACAGGAACCAGTCTGGAGTCTGCAGCAGCGCTCTGGTTCCCAGCGCTACTTTCATAGACCAAACGCTGCTCGTGGGATTCCTCCGCACTTAAGAGTCACGTCAAAGATTTCAGCAGCGCGTGGCGTCTCCCTGAGCCATCGCTGTCATGTTCCCTCCGCTGCACACTTCCACCCCCCGTTTCTGTCTTCCAAACCTCTCTTGACTTGAGCAGGAGACTTTCTCCCGGAGCGCTTTAAGTTGTCATTTTTTAAACACACATATCAAAGCTGTGCGTAGAGGGGAGGTGGGGGGGAGACAGATGTTTCTCTTATGCCTTTCTTCTTTAGTACAATGAAGCTGTGGAACAGGAAAGAGAGACTCTGGGAGAGCACGGAGCAGAGATCTTTGTAGAATCCACATCCTTCCTCCAAACGACTAGCAATACATCATTTGTATTGATGCAATATTAAATTTCAATATTGCATGTCAAAAGGTACAAAATGATAGATCATAGTCTATCCAAATGAATTATTAAAGGCCCAAGTTGGCTACGCTATCAGCTTCTCTCACAATCAGCTGTGTCAGAGCAGTGCAGTTGGTGATTCCGGCAGCATTTCAAAGCTTTGTCGTTTTTCTTTCGGGTCGCATCTCGGCTTTCTTAATCTAGCTTTCTGTCACTTATTCATGTACCCAAGGAACTAAAACCCACAGATCTTTCCCTCCCAACAAGCAGAGGCTGAGCTCTCGTCCTTCTATTTCTACGGACAAACATCTTTAAAGAACCAGTGAATAAAGTCCTAATTCAGTATTAAATATTGAACATTAGATAAGCATAAGAACATACTTCAGCTCTGTTAGATGAGTAGAGAAGAAAAGAGCACAGCCCAGTGTGTGTGTGTGTGTGTGTGTGTGTGTGTGTTGTGTGATGGACTGATTCTCCACGGCGACGCTGACCGGCCTGACTCATGAGAGGGGAAGTGAGGAGGAACAGAGAGAGGCCACAGAAGAGATGCTCTCCAGATTCATCGAGTGTTGGCCGTCAGTGAACCTACCAGGTGTGTGGACTGAAAGCTCTAAGCGGTCACTCTCTAAGTCCTGATTCTGGTTAGGATCTGGACTCTCTGGGATATTCATCTGGACCCAGCCCACATGGATGCCATGGGTTGATTCCTCTCAATAAACTCCATAAAAAAATCCATTTCAGATTATCTGAGGTTTGAAGACACGAAGCTCCTCAGTCATCCGGCTTCGTGTGAACGTTACCACCAGAACTATCCACCTATCTCTACCAGACAGCAGCCATTTGGCTGGGTTGTCTTCTCCTGTGGGCACCAGTGTGAACGCTGCTGTGGTGTCAGCTAAACGTGTGATCTGTGGTAGGTTTAGAAATCCAGGTCCTTAAGGACAAGTGGACACATGAACTTAATTTGCCCCGGAGCGGTTCTTCGTGTCTAACTCGCCACGGGGAGAGCTGAGCTGAAACATCACCAGGACCCAGTGCGAGTCATCACAGGTTGTAGATTTGATACACAGGCTGTTCAAAACAGCCTCCCTGATTTCTGTCACGACTGATAATTCTCCATTGCTTTGTGTGTCGTCCTAAATCCCCAAACCCCCATGAGGTTTTAATTGCAGGGTCCAGATTGCCATGCCTGGTCAGGGCCTGGTGACCCCCACGAGAAGTCACAGCCTCCATTCAGCTTCCAGCTCTGATGCAAACGAACACAGGGCCCCGTGTTGTCGTGCAAGCAGTGGCTGGCAAAAATTCAATTTGCATCCCTCTTTTGTATCCAAGGCTGCTGCTTTGCCCTAACAATGCTCTGCCATCACCCCCCACACCCCAAACCACCCATCCGCCACACACACACACTCATACACACCTCTTCTCTTGCCTTCAACAACAGAACACAGTGGAGTCGTTAGGACCCTCTCTTCATTACTTCAAAAAACCAATCATTAGACACCAGAGTATATACGTAATTAGAAAATCACTTCCTTTGCAATCCCGGCTAAGTAGTTTACATACTGTAATTACAGGGACAAAATCAATTTTTAATCATTTCACTGATTGGGCTCATCAGCTCAGTAGGAACATTGTATCCTGCTTGTTGTGCGAAAGCAACATCTGGGCTAAAACAATTACCCTTTTGTGTTCTAGAGCATTTCTGAAAGCGCCGTGCTGCCTCTTCCCCACGTCTCGGACTCGCTCGTCTAACTCTATCCATTTCAAAACACCTCCCTTGTTTTTCTCCCCCTTCCTCCCCGCTCCTCGTTCTGTCTCTTTCATTCTCTGCCCTTGACGTGGACATGGAGGATCACATTTAAAGCTTTATAAATCAATATGCTATAATAAGCTGCTCTTGACAGAGCGAGCGAGAGAGGAGGGGTAAAACAACAACATATTGCTTTTTTAACGCCTCTTGTGTTTCTGATTTTCACGGCCCTGTTTGTGTCATTGTTTTATTGTTTGGCTTTTACGTCGTTGCCTTTGACAAAAGAGCTCTCCTCTGGCCGGGCAGAAACGGCCCCATATGGCCAGACCTGAGCTCTGTTCGCACACCCGCGGCGAGTGCCAGGTCCCTGTTTCAGAAGGAACCGGGTCCAACTTGAAACCGTTTCTGTGGTGCCGGTGTGTTTCACCCTTCACCAACTAATAAAATGCTTTATATTCTCGTCTGAGAGAGGCCCAATCGATCCACATTAGTCTCAACTTGCTCTCTCTCACTTTGAAAATTCAGGAAATCAGATTTCAGAGGGGGAGAAAAAAATCGGTTAATGCATTGATCACTGGGGCTGTATGCAAATCACACTCGCCTTTAGTTATTTATTTATTTATTTGCCAATCAATAGTATTAATTAACGGGTTTGTTTGAACAGCACCCCACAGTCGTGTCAGACATGGCTGTGGACCACAGAAATCATCTCCCCCCCCGTCAGGTCCCTCAGTAGCCGTCAGGTCCCTCAGTAGCCGTCAGGTCCCTCAGTAGCCGTCAGGTCCCTCAGTAGCCGTCAGGTCCCTCAGTAGCCGTCAGGTCCCTCGGTAGCCGTCAGGTCCCTCGGTAGCCGTCAGGTCCCTCAGTAGCCGTCAGGTCTCTCGGTAGCCGTCAGGTCTCTCGGTAGCCGTCAGGTCTCTAAGTAGCCGTCAGGTCCCTCGGTAGCCGTCAGGTCCCTCAGTAGCCGTCAGGTCTCTCAGTAGCCGTCAGGTCCCTCAGTAGCCGTCAGGTCTCTAAGTAGCCGTCAGGTCCCTCGGTAGCCGTCAGGTCCCTCAGTAGCCGTCAGGTCTCTCAGTAGCCGTCAGGTCCCTCGGTAGCCGTCAGGTCCCTCGGTAGCCGTCAGGTCCCTCAGTAGCCTTCAGGTCTCTCGGTAGCCGTCAGGTCTCTAAGTAGCCGTAAGGTCCCTCAGTTGCCGTCAGGTCTCTCAGTAGCCGTCAGGTCCCTCAGTAGCCGTCAGGTCCCTCAGTAGCCGTCAGGTCCCTCGGTAGCCGTCAGGTCCCTCGGTAGCCGTCAGGTCCCTCGGTAGCCGTCAGGTCCCTCAGTAGCCGTCAGGTCTCTCGGTAGCCGTCAGGTCCCTCAGTAGCCGTCAGGTCCCTCAGTAGCCGTCAGGTCCCTCAGTAGCCGTCAGGTCTCTCGGTAGCCGTCAGGTCTCTAAGTAGCCGTCAGGTCCCTCAGTAGCCGTCAGGTCCCTCAGTAGCCGTCAGGTCCCTCAGTAGCCGTCAGGTCTCTCGGTAGCCGTCAGGTCCCTCAGTAGCCGTCAGGTCCCTCAGTAGCCGTCAGGTCTCTAAGTAGCCGTCAGGTCCCTCAGTAGCCGTCAGGTCCCTCAGTAGCCGTCAGGTCCCTCAGTAGCCGTCAGGTCTCTCGGTAGCCGTCAGGTCCCTCAGTAGCCGTCAGGTCCCTCGGTAGCCGTCAGGTCCCTCGGTAGCCGTCAGGTCCCTCAGTAGCCGTCAGGTCTCTCGGTAGCCGTCAGGTCCCTCAGTAGCCGTCAGGTCCCTCAGTAGCCGTCAGGTCCCTCAGTAGCCGTCAGGTCTCTCGGTAGCCGTCAGGTCCCTCAGTAGCCGTCAGGTCCCTCAGTAGCCGTCAGGTCTCTAAGTAGCCGTCAGGTCCCTCAGTAGCCGTCAGGTCCCTCAGTAGCCGTCAGGTCTCTCAGTAGCCGTCAGGTCTCTCGGTAGCCGTCAGGTCCCTCAGTAGCCGTCAGGTCCCTCAGTAGCCGTCAGGTCCCTCGGTAGCCGTCAGGTCCCTCGGTAGCCATGGAGATGAACGGAACACGGCAAGGACCGTAAATCAGAAAATTCAATTTGACCACGAGCTCCAGCAGTGACAGTAAAATACGAGTGCCAACGCAGCACACGGGCGCATCATTCCTTACTGGTCACCAAAACTCCTATTTTATGACAACAACAAAAATCTAAAAAATAAAGTTCACAACTTCATTCAGTGAACTGGTAAAGAGGTGGAGTTTACAGCTGGTTTAAACATCTCCTGTTGTCCTGGTAAACACCTCACCATGATGTCATCAGTGCAGTCTCAGTTTAGACCTGAAAGATAAATCTTCGTCGCTGTAGAAGCAACACCAACCCAAGTCTGGGACTCGTGGTGGCTGTTCTGGTTCAGGAGGACCGGGAGTCCACGGCTCCTTCTGTCATTTCTCTATTTGTTTTCTTTGCGTGTGTGTGTGTGTGTGTGTGTGTGTGTGTGTGTGTGTGTGTGTGTGTGTGTGTGTGTGTGTCTGGGTGGGGACTGGGCTTGCTAACCAGCTCTGCTCCTGCTGCCAGGAACACCAGTGTGTGAGATTAATAATGGACACTTTTTGAAATGATCATTATTCCCAAAATGCTCTTTTGTGATTTGCTTTGAAGGGCATGTGGGGGGGGGTGGGGGGGGGGTGTAGATATGTGTGTGTGTGTGTGTGTGTGTGTATGGGGGGGTACAGGCACTTGCTCATTTGCGGAGCTTTTCCAATTACACAATTAGTCTGGAATGTACGCCAGCGGCCTCCGCGTTCCTCCTGCTAGCTGACCCTGGATAGTAACGTCAGAATCCTGACCGGAACTAAAAACTGGACCCGGAAGGGTCAGAGTGGGATCCTGAGAGAAGCTCCGTGAAGCTAAAGCGCGCTGACCTTCTACTCTCGGGTGGGGCCTCCCCGCTCCATCACTGTTGTGTTGAGCCTCTCCAGAACGGCCAACATGGGCCATGCGTACTACTGTCACTTCCTCCTCTTTCTTCTACAGTGGAGTGAAATGATAAATGGATTTGTGATGAAGAACAAATTGTTTTATAATTTGGCCCTTTCTGATTGTCCTCTCGCTCTAGCCTGGCTGCTGCCGAGCGTGCCGTTCTGGTTTAATATGAAGCAATAACAACAGCCAAGTGCCATCTGTTGGCATGCGGATTTTCTGTAATCTCTCTTTACTGATTACAACAACGACTACACAAACCTCTTAAATAATTATCCCGCAATGTAAAAAAAAGCTAAATAATTATAATCATTAACTCCCACCAAGTCTGCCACTCCTCCAGCAAATGAAGGCTGTCAGAGAGAGAGAGAGACGGAGTGAGAGAGGGAGGGTTTTTTCTGCTGCGATGCCAATCATGCCTTATTTATACCAGCGGGGCAGAGACCGACACACCACCCCAAACCCGACGGCACCGGGGACAAGCCGCGGCCACCGCACACGCACACGAAGGAGACGTAAAACACCAGAAACCTAAAGCTTGACATGTTTGTTTCCTAAACAACAAACAGGCGGGTTTTAGTTAGGAGTGGAGCACGTCCAGCAGGGAGGTGCTCCACATCCTGGGACTTTATCACCAAACCTCCGTCCCTGTTGTCCAAGGTCGTCCTGAGAGACGTGGAAATGCAGCCCGGATTATAAAGATGCTTTTAGTTTCTACAAACAAAGATCATTTTAGGACCTGTCATGTTACGGAAGAGAAGGAAACACCTTAGTGGTTTTGCTCTGAGATTCCCAGCAAGGTGAATGAGGTCAAGAGGGCGTCAGGACGAAGGCGCTTAAAGGTTTTATGGTAAAAATACAAACGTGTGTTCAGAACTATTTCTGCCTTTAGTTTTTAGACAACAATACATAAACAAACAGTTTTTATGTTTATTTTATTATTAAAAACACAAAATCCAGCTTTGGTACTGAGCTGCAGCATCATGCAAACACGAGCTTTGAAAACGCTATACCTCGTTTCTATCGGTGTGTTTGTTTACGCACTCCTGCTGTATAGAAGTCGTCCAAGCGCGCGAGCATCTGCAGGTTAGTGTGTGAGTGCGTTGTGTGAGAAATGGTGTGAGAGTACGTCGAGGGTAGCATGTGTTAGCTCTGCTTCCAACGTGAGCAAAATCTGTGGCACATACCTCCGATGTGACACGAGCCGAATCACCGTGACTCACTCATCTTCATATGTGATGAATGGAGCTCCGGCCAGCAGCAGGCCCTCCTGCAGCTCACGCTGCTGCATCAGGACACGGCTCACATCTCAGGATTGCGTTGAAGTCAGGTCTGCAACCTGTACGGTTATTTTTCACCTTCCTAAATGATTTTTGTGGTCAGATCTGGAACGGCTGTTCGTCCAGCAGGGTGGGATCACTTTTACAAATGTACAATTTATCTATGTTACTTTATGCATGACACATATTCCATGACGAGTCCGATGAGGAACTGTGGAATGGGCATTTACAGCTGGCTGAAAAACACGCGTGGAATCTGTTGGATTCAGGGAGAACATTCCTGAAGAGCAAAATCCACACAAGTCCTACAACTTTCCAGGAAGTTTTGTGGGTTTGTGGTTGCACCGAACCCCAAAAGGGCTAGCTTCACCTCCAGGTAACCATTCCTCGTGAAAACACGTGAGCTGAGAGGAAACGTG
Organism: Nothobranchius furzeri; assembly: GCF_043380555.1. Taxonomy (NCBI): domain Eukaryota; kingdom Metazoa; phylum Chordata; class Actinopteri; order Cyprinodontiformes; family Nothobranchiidae; genus Nothobranchius; species Nothobranchius furzeri. The sequence goes on along the minus strand of NC_091749.1, from coordinate 3,006,850 downwards.
AGATGGAACTGGCGCTGGAGCAGCTGGGAGCTTCTAGATGAGAGGACAGGGCTCGATGAAACTCAAACCCTTACGAGGATGTTTCTGTGTAGATGTGTTTTCATGTGTGTGTGTTTGGAAATGTTTCTAACTGCTCCAAGTGTTTCCATCTGAATGTGTGTGTGTGTGTGTGTGCGTGTGCGTGTGTATGTGTGTGTGTGTGTGTGTGTGCGTGTGTGTGTATGTGTGTGTGTGTGTGTGTGTGCGTGTGTGTGTGCGTGCATGCATGTGTGTGTGTGTGTGCGTGCGTGTGTGTGTGCATGTGCGCGTGTGTGTGTGTGCGTGTGCGTGTGTGTGTGTGCATGCGTGTGTGTGTGTGCATGCGCGTGTGTGTGCATGCGCGTGTGTGTGTGCGTGTGTGTGTGTGTGCGTGTGTGTGTGTGCATGCGCGTGTGTGTGCATGCGCGTGTGTGTGCATGCGCGTGTGTGTGTGTGCGTGTGTGTGTGTGTGTGCATGCGTGTGTGTGTGTGCGTGCGTGTGTGTGTGTGTGTGCATGCGTGTGTGTGTGTGTGCATGCGTGTGTGTGTGAGTGCGTGCATGTGGTTTTGTGTGTGTGTGTGCGTGCGTGTGCATGCGCGCGTGTGTGTGTGTGCGTGCGTGTGCATGCGCGTGTGTGTGAGTGTGCGTGCATGTGGTTGTGTGTGGTTGCGTGCGTGTGTGTGTGCGTGCATGTGGTTGCGTGTGTGTGTGTGTGAGTGTGCGTGCATGTGGTTGTGTGTGGTTGCGTGCGTGTGTGTGTGCGTGCATGTGGTTGTGTGTGTGTGTGTGTGAGTGTGCGTGCATGTGGTTGTGTGTGGTTGCGTGCGTGTGTGTGTGTGCGTGCATGTGGTTGCGCGTGTGTGTGTGTGCGTGCGTGTGCATGCGCGTGTGTGTGTGTGTGAGTGTGCGTGCATGTGGTTGTGTGTGGTTGCGTGCGTGTGTGTGTGCGTGCATGTGGTTGCGTGTGTGTGTGTGTGAGTGTGCGTGCATGTGGTTGTGTGTGGTTGCGTGCGTGTGTGTGTGCGTGCATGTGGTTGCGCGTGTGTGTGTGAGTGTGTGTTCACCATAAAGGTGGAAAATGGAACACGAACAGCAAAGCGCCCTCTAGTGTGTGGAGGTCGTAGCTGCAACAACAGAAGGAGGTTTCCAGCCGTCGGGATCCCCGTTCTCTCCGCTACATGACACGTTGTATTTGGGTCCGTCTGTTGTAGCTTCACCTAAACTCAGTCTGGTTTTAGATTTGTGTGGCCGCTCCTCTTCTGAGAAGGACAACGACATCTCAGAAGCAGCTGCTTGACTTTCATTTGTTTTTGTTTGTTTATTTTAATGTAAAAGCAGCTGACATAACACATGTTTTGGTGTGAACGTGCGGCCAAAGAACAAATTATTATAAAAGTTATCATCACTAATTCACAACATCTTTCAACGCATTACCAAATAAAACATGATCACTTTTCATGCATTTATGAATTAAAAGATGACTTTCTTAATGTGTGCATGCCCTCCTGCTGTTGGTTTCCATCAGATGTCGTTGTTTGTTGACATCTAAACTTTGTTGTTTTACGTTTTCTTGCCCAGAACTCGGACTGGAGAACAGTCTCATGTAGTGAATTACCAGACTGGTAGCTTTTGTGACATCACAACCACAGATGCTAACGCTACTGACACCTTGACACTTTTTAGCACACTCTTTGTGCCAAATGGCTTTTGCCTGACCTGAACATGAGAGTATTTCTATAATTATATTGTTATTAGAGTTAATAAAATACTTTGATTCCCCCAAAGGAGCTGGGGCGTTTTCCATCCAGTGGGTGAGAGGAGTTATCAGGAGTGGGCCCGGGCCCACCAACGGTGTGAGTATCTCAGGATTGTGAGAAGTGCATTGTTAATTCACTTTCACAGACAACATTTTAAATGAAAACAAAGCATAAGTGCACGAGTCTGTAAATGTGACAGACATCTTTAATATCCTCCCCTTTCCCTTGATCAACGGGAGCGATGGTACCTGTGTGCCTGCCTCCTCTCCTACGGATGCCGGATGTCAGGAAGAGCGCCGACAGCTTCACAGAAGGTGGGACGACAAGAGCCTGTAAACAAAGCACACACACCAGGAAATTCATCGTCACCTGCATCTGACGCTTGACGAGTTTGCAACAATGGCGACAGAAAAGAAATACCCATTAAAAAGTGACTGTTGATCCACCCCCCCCCCCCCCCCCCCTATCCCGCCACCCACAGAAATCACTGTGAAGATGGATCATTCACACCTCATGGAGTAAACCGTGCAAACGTAAACAGCCTCGTCGTTCGTGCAGCAGAATCCAAACGTCCTTCTTCTAATGGACGGAGTTTGGAAAACATCTAAAAAAGGTCAAATGTCAACGAACGTTCCTCCTCTGATTCACAGACATCTGATTGTTCGCATCTGTCGCTCTCATCTGGAGGGACGGATCAAAGAAGGGCAGCATCTGGGACAAAATGAATCACCAGTACAAGAGTTACCTGTGCAGGTGGGATTCAGGGCGACAGAACCAGGGATCGAGCTTTAGGATGGATATTTTGTACGGATCATATCGGATCAGTCCGACTGGACTCTGGTCTCTACTGTGGTCCTTCACATCTGCCCCGCCACTAACAACCCGTTCCACCAGGAGCTGGATCAGGCTGCCAGAGATCAGATCTCTGAGTTAGTTTCACTTTTACTGACTTTTCTGAATAAGGACACACTCATACAACAGCACACGTGTCTAGTTAAAGAGCAAGTCACCCCCAAATAAACGTTTTTTTGCTGATAAACTAAATAAACGAGTGTCTAATGGTGCTGCAGACACGTGTCGTCAATGATTTGGCACTTCAGTGCATCTTAGTTAAAATTTAAATATTCTGCCTAAAACTGGCAGTGTTGTGCCGTCGTCAGGTAAAAACTCTGCACTGTATTTTAATTTAAATCTGCCACCGCTATTGGCTAAGAGGTATGCTATGATGTAAACTGGTACATTATGATGTCACAATGCTGTCGTGAGCCTGTGTGTGTGTGTATTTGTTAGCGGCTCCGCCCTCTCGGTCTGCCAGGCAACAGCATTTGTTGCATTTTTCAAACTAAGTGAAAGTGGAGTTAGACTCTGGTAGGGGGTGACTTGCTCTTTAACAGTTTTCCTGATGACATCACAGAAGGAGTGGGTTACAGGCTAAAGGTTGACTTAAGGTGGAAGTCAGTGTTTTTTGGCTGGCGCTGCCTTCAGGCGGCCACGGGAGGCCGGAATGAGACGGTGAGCAGTGAAATCACGCGCTCGCTTCTTTGGGTAATGGCGCTCAAGGTGTGCCGCCACGCTCAGGACCATCTGCAGCCGTTTAACTGATGCCAGGAGCCCACCGAGAGCAGCGTTGTAGTAAAAACCACAAGTTAGCGCTCACCTCAACACCCATCCAACCCTTGTGAAGTAGAAAAGAGACAAACTCTGATGATTTGTGGCAGCCAGGGAAAACTGGAACGGTGATTTTACATTAATATTAGAAAAACATCTCCATTACCGGGAGGATTCCCCTTTAAAACACAAAGAGAGAATTGTCTTCTTCTTCAGTAAAAAAAAAAAAAAAGACACAAACTGGACTAAACTGGTTCAGACAGGAAACCCACAGAAATAATCATCAAGCTGACAGAAATCTATAAGAAAGGAACGATCCGCGCCTCCTCTGCTTGCATCTTGCTGTTTGAAACCTGTTTAGTGCGATTCTGGGGGGATTGTTTCCGAGGTATTTATGTTCCGGTTAGGTGAAAGTGAGGAGGCTGTGCTTTGTTCTCTGCTGAAGAAGTTAATTTATCCACTTCCACGCAGCTGACTAAATTACTCCTTATTTACTTTTCATCTTTTGTGACATTTCAGAGGTTTGCTTAAATCTGCTGAAGTTTGCTTAGATGGTAATCTGCGAGCTCTTGCTTTTGTATATTTACCTTCAATTTTAGAACTAAACGCTCCATGCTGCACGGGTTCTGCCAGTCGCAGCGGGACCGGTCCTGCCGTCTCCGGGCCTGGCTCGTTGTGATCTATTAATATGGAGATGCTGAACATTTGGACTCCTAAAGAAAGTCCTGGAGAGCTCCACTAATTCTTACAGCTTTTGTGAATGAGGCGAGGCAGTCGGGCATTAAGAGGCCGGCTCGGTTCTGTAAGAGCGGGGCGGGGGGGCGGGGGCGGGTGTGGGGGGGGAAGCACAGATGTGGAGGGTCTGCAGGAGGGCCACCCAGATTTATCAACCACTAGTGTTTCAGTGGAGCATCAAGAGTAAAACTCACTCACATGCAGGGAACACACACACACACACACACACACACAAAGCTGCAATCTTGCCTTAAGTCACAATCTAAATTGGCTCCCAGGGGCATACTGACTACCTTGTTCACCAAAGGCGTTGTGTATGTTTTCTGAGTGCCTAGCATATGCTGTTGTAACCTAAGATCTCTCCCTCCGTCTCACTCTTACTCCTCTTCTCTCCATCTCCTGTTTGCACACACACACACACAAACACACACACGCACAAACACACAAGTACACAAACACACAAGTACACAAACACACAACGCTGCTAGGAGCTGCTCCCGTCTCTCCTTTTATGTATTTCCCATCAGAAGGTTAATTAAATTCAAAATAGTTTGCATCTACCTATTAAACCACCAGTCGCCCACCAGACAAACATCAACAGGAACACAACCACAGGCGGGGTGGCTGGGGCGGGGCGGGGCCGGGAAGGTTGGGGGGGGGGGCTCACATTTGAGAAGAGAGAAATGAGAAAAGAAATGTGCTCAGATCAGAGGCAACGAGGTGTGTCAGGTGTGTGTGTGTGTGTGTGTGTGTGTGTGTGTGTGTGTGTGTGTGTGTGTGTGTGTGTGTGTGTGTGTGTGTGTGTGTGTGTGTGTGTGTGAGGCAGACGCACCAATTTCCTCTGTCATATTTAACTTACAGGAACACGCTGATGAAATGTCACTTTACATCCATAAGCTGCTTCGAAACGGCGCAGGGGGGTCCAGGAAAGAAAAGATCGACTCACTTCTCCCAAACTTTTGTTCCTTCCTGATCAAAATGACAAAAGTGCTGAAAGCAGGAGCTCTGGTAGAACGTGCAGCAGGAGCAGAGCCTGACTGACTCTACCGCGACTCAGAGGGGATGTGAAGCTTACTGCAGAGTAATGAGGACCACAACATTTTAAGACAGTCTAACCTTTCCTGTGTTTACCTTCATAAAGAGTGTGTACCCTAACTGGTAGAGCAGTACACACGCAGGGGGGGGGGGGGGACAATGTGTATGAAGCAGGCAGTGTTTAAGCAGGCAAGCGTTGAAGTAATGGGCAAGAGCAGTGGAGTGTTGATTCTACAAGAGATGCGAGGGAAAAATTCCACCTTAGTGCACACACACACACACACACACACACACACCCATTCCCTCCCCCCTCCCAATATACTCCCACCACACGGCCGGCTGCCTGGCAGCCGAAGTTAACATTTTCAGAGAAAATATTCCTTGCCTCCAATAGTCCGATGTAATTCATTTTCCATCTCTGTTCATTAATCATTGTTAAAATTAGTGATCCATTTCTTCCACTCTGCCATCTGCACTCAGCTTCCTAACAAACATGACACCTCAGCGCATAATAGGAGCTGACAGCTACGAGGAGGCCTTTCCAAATAGCTTTCTGCACATGTGCACCTCCGTCTCCTGATGCCGTTGTCAGACAGAAGTAGGTTGTTTAGACCACCGCTGGCCGCGGAAGGCTCACCCGGTCGGATGTGTGAACCACACCGGTGAAAGTATCCTTCTGATTTAAAATGTCCCACACAAATGACTCGTCTCAAACTAACTCGTGTAAAGTCACCCCCGTGTTTGTCACGTTTTCACCAAAATGGGTAAAAGTATAAAAGACGGAACCCTGAAAACAGAAGAAATCCCAACAAGAGAAAAGCGAAAGAGAGGGAGACGTCGTGCTTCCACGTGTCCTGGTTACGGTCTGCGGCGTTAGCACGAGCAGCTTTGTGCTTTCTGACAGTTCAGTTCAGTTTATTATAGAAATCACAACAAGAGTCGTCTTAAGGCACGTCACAGCGTAAACACTCCAGTTCAGTTCAGGTCATTATGCCAATTTTAAACGTTCCCTGTGCATCGAGTCACTGACTTGTTATTTATCAGCTCAGCTACAGCCTGACCACACTAGGCTACATGCACTAGACTGGACCGCTGCCTGCTCCCATAAACACCCTACACACAGAAGTACCTAGCTGGGGTGTCGGCCCTCGTGGGTCTGGACCAGGTCTGGGTAAGAAAAATGTCCTCAGAGAACCCTGGAAGTGAAATACAACTCGCTCATCCTCCCTTTCCCACGAAGACACAAGGACCGCCGTCTAGCAGGGATCTGGACCCAGTCCTCATCACCACTGTTTCCATGTTGACACGACTCTTCTTCTGCTAGAAACACAGGGAAGCTCGTCAAAATAAGAGCATTAAGCGATACTCTGAGCACTGTGGCTTTATGATCATTTTGATCAGTGGTGACTCTTCTTATTTTAGATGATTAGCTTCAGCTGCTTTCACGTTCATCATCCATAGGTTTAGCTTGAAGCTGTGGTTTTCTGATCGGATAAAGGATCCCAGTTTGGTCTTGTCACCAACAGGATATGTCAGTACTTGGTTGTGTAGGATGGGGACTCAAATGTACTAATATATAAATAAAGAATATTTTTTCATCATAAAACCAACACAAGCCACCATTAATATGCCAAAAAGAAATCCTGTTCAGGATGAAATTCAAAATGTTTTTTTCTTAATCTGATTTTTAACACAAATAATCAAATAATTTGTCACATAAAAATCACAGTAAGAGCAGAGCTGAGCTGCTACGGAAGCCTGGAGGTCCAAACAGGAATGCTCAAAATGTTTCAGGGATGTTGATGCTTACAGCCACACACAACTCCACAGAGCACACAGGGGTCTAATGAAACATGTTGGGCCATCATATGGCACCAGTGTGTTTTGCCTTCATTCTGCCATCTTTATTTGTACTGACTTGCATCACAGCAGAACACACCTGAGTGTAGCTTTGAGAGGGTGGAAGTGCCTCACGAGGCAGCATAAAAGAGCAGTCTGCTTCCAAAGCAAAGTCACAACTCTTCATTTATGATTTTGGTGCATAACAACGATTTAGTGATCGTTTGGAGCCAGAATCAGAATACGGATGAGATTATTCACACAGCCCAACTACAGGTGGGAAGATGGGGAACCTTGTCTGAATGTGAGAATCCTTTCCATGCTCTCATTAATCAGGAATGTAGCCCAAATGTGAGATTCCCAGCAGACCTTCCTGCATGACTGAACTACTTTTCTACCTTAAATGAAAATCATTCAGAAGGCCAGCGTGTGAACGCGGATCCCACCGAAGCCTCTCTCAGAAAACCCGCCGCTTGTATCCCAACACCCTCCCCAAACCGCCGCCGCTCACACACACACACACACACACACACACACACACACACACACACACACACACACACACACACACACACACACACACACACACAATCTGAAGCATACACACTTCTACACACACACTTAAACCTCAACAATCCAGGGCTGCTTTACTCCTCTGATTCTCTTCTGTATACACACACACACACACACACACACACACAGTCAGGATCCCTCACTGGCGAGGTGTGTGTGTGTGTGTGTGTCTCTGCCCGAGGCACAGCACATTAATCTATATAATGCCCTCAAAGAGAAGGCTTTTTCACACCACTAACTGCCAAGGACTACGAGGGGCAGCGGCTGAGCCATGATTCAGCTGTTAGCCCAACTGGTGTCCCCGAGTGCCCCCCCCCCCCCCCCCACACACACACAAACACAAACACACACAATATATGTGTATTGAGTATACATGTGCACTTCAAGCTCACCAGGCTCACTTATCAAACTTCCATCCTTCTTCAGTGACAAAACAAAATGTGTTCATGATGTAAAACCGTGAAAATAATTTATTTATTTATTTATTTATTTATTTATTATCCTCCATCATTATGTTCTGTTTTGTTTTTATTGAATTGATCCTGATGTATTTGATCATTTCATTATTTTTTCTGATGGCATTTTAGGAAAGAACAAATCTGTTTCTGATGATGGACAAAGATTCCAAAAGTTTAAAATTTTTCTAATGTAAATAATAATAATAATAATAATAATAATAATAAT
>NC_091749.1:2948600-2996100 GCF_043380555.1 Nothobranchius furzeri | reverse complement strand
TTTGGGTGGCGACAAGAAGTCATGTTGTGTAGATTATGGTGGACATCAGGGAATGCTGTTCCATTTATATCACACACTTTCGTATAATAATATTAATAATAACAAGAGGAATACTGAAGCTGATACGAGAGCGACTTCCTGCTTTTCCACCACCCTGCCCAGCGAAGACCGCCTGCCCCTCAGGCCCAGGGGGTAGAGTGGTAGCATGTGTCGCTAAAAACATTTTGTCCCTGAAGTAAAAACACGCCAGCACCCATGAGAGCGTGCAGACCACTGCCCAGGCCTTTCACACACACAGCCACTCTTCTTCCACACACTCACATCAGCTCTTCTCTGCTGCCCACCCCTGCCCAGCATTAAAGTCTTCCACATTTGCAAAATTGCAAACAGATGCAACTCAAGTACCTGCAAATAATCTGCCAAGACCAATTTCAAAAGGGAGATTTCAGAATATGCGGGAGTCATTAGAGGGAGTATTATTTCAGCGATGAGTGCGAGGAGGCCAGCAGTGGATCGCCCAACCAGATGGGTTCTGCTGCCTTTTATTCAGGAAGAAAGACGCGTTCTTCATCCGTCCCCGTCTCCCCCCAACCATATGAAGATATATTATGTGTATGAAACAATTACGGCCCAATAATGGAAGTTTCAGAAGCAACCAAAGAGCGTCGACTCTCCTTTTGAGTTTCTCACAACAATCTTTTCATCTCATTCCCGATGAGGATGCTTCGGGATGGTGGAGCTGAGGAGGGGGGGGGGGGGGGGCTGGTGGGGGGGGGGGGGGGTTCGATGTAAACGAGGATGCAGACACAAAGATCTGAGGCTTCTTATTGTTTTCTACCGAGTGTTAAATATGAAGAAAGAATTAAAAGGTAGAGACGTCTTAAAAGGGGGCCTGTGGCGTATGTAAATGAAATATGATTCAGAGTCATCATTTGCAGCTGCTGCTGTTATTTTTCAGACAGCTCTCTGAAGTTTGTCTGGTTTCCTCGGTGGCGCTTTTAAAGTGATGCACAACAAAGCGTTCGCCAATTAAAAACGATTTCAACACCAAGAAGTGCGACAAACTTCATTAGATTCTCCATCCAGCTGCTGACAAACAGCTATTCAGCGCGCATCTTTAAGGTGGCGTCATGAATAATGCATCATCTACACATTTATGTCGTTCACAGCATTGACCAACTCTTAAAACACACAAAATGTTTATATCCGGTGGAATTAGATTAGGCGGCTGGTTATTATTTCTCGCAGGGAAGCAGAATAACAATCTAAGGCACTTAAAAAAATGATCAAAATCACCAGGCCCTCGAAACAATACACATTCAATCAAATCCGTCCTAATTGTAACAGTAGGAAGCATTTTAGGCATTCCGCCCACAACAAGCAGGCTTTGTTCTTGTGTTATGAGAGGCAGCGAGGGGACACAATCAAGTGCGTGAGAAAGTCAGGAATGCTGGATTCAAGCGATTCCTTCCTCCGTGTCTCTCTCTGGTTCTATTCAGCCCCACCATCACCCCCATCCACCCTCGCTCTCCTTCTGTTTGTTTTCTGCCTCGTTTTTTAGGGTCGCCCATTTTATTTGCTTCCTGTTTTATTGTAGTTGGCAAAAAGAGAGTTTGGTAATTGAGCGGTACAGAACATGCGCCCTCCCTGCTCGCAGATGACAGATGGATTATAAAAACTTCAAAGGCAAGCATTTGGAGCACCAGGGGAGAGATGCTAGGTATTTGAACTATCACTCTTTACCCAGGAGACAATGACTGCCTGACACGGTGCATACATCAAGGAACAGTGCAACAGCACAGACATAATCCAACACACACACACACACACACCACCATTACCGCTCTGCCGTCTCTCTTCCTTCTACGCTCGGTGTTTTATATTTAACATCCAGCTCCGGAAAAACTTTCCTCAGAAACACAACAAGACGGGGAAGAAAGAAGAGGTGGCACTCAATTCTTCTTCCTGGAGTTTTGCTGTTTTCAGAGCTCACAGTGAGGTGTTTACCTCCCCTTCAGCTGGTCAGTGGAAGAATGGGCTTGGGTTTGGTGTGACTCCAGGCTGTAAGCACAGACGTCCTGTGTGTGAACGGGGGAACAGAGGGTGGCGATGCCTATAATCATCTTATGAGCATGATTTATGAAAAGGCCCATCTGCTGTGCCTCACTTAAGCACAGAGGCAACCTTTAATAATATAAGGGCACAGGGAGAGGAGGAGGCCTAGAAAAGAGAGGGAGAGGATCCAACAGCCCCCCCACCCACCCTCACACACACACACACACACACACACACACACACACACACACACACACACACACACACACACACACACACACACACACACACGACACTTCCTGTGGTCTCGTCACCTCCTCAGGATCCAGCTACTAGTTCAGATGGTAGCTAATCACAGCTGACCTCTCCTGTTAGAACTTAACCCCGGCCCGTCCTCGTGACCCTAGAGGAATTAGCAACCTGACTGTAACCCACCCCCCCCCCCACACACACACACACACACACACACTTACATAAACCTTTGAATTTGAGTTCCAGACGGAAGGAAAATCCTAAACTTCCAGTTTCCTGTTGACTTTGGGGAATAATTTAAAACACAGTAATAATTCAATCCTGTTGTTTCTGGGTTGTTCTTGATTTTTATCCCTGTTTGAAAATACACTACAGATTTATTTTCATGCAGAAATGTAAAAATAAAAAAAAAAGAAATGTAACTTTAATTAAAAAACAAAAGCACAAAAAGATGTGATCGAAACACTTTCATCAAATAAGAGAAATACGCTCCTAAACACGTTTCTAATGTTGTGTTTGGTGACCTGGTTTTAACAGGATTTATACGGTTGAAAAATGTGGGAATAGTAGAGTGGTGGTGTGTGTGTGTGTGTGCGGGGGGGGGGGGGGGGGGGGGGGGGTTGTTCATCGTAACATAGATACCGGTATACATCTTAAGCCATCTCTCACACACACACACACACACACACACACACACACACACACACACACACACTAGCCCCTCCCTATCTAGTCACCTTTCATGCCCATCAGGGTTGCTGATCTAACCTCTGAACAAGACTGTTTATGTGAAATGGATCTCGTATTAAACCCTTTCTCCCCAGGACTCACCCCCCACCCCCCGGACCCCTTTACTCCCGACCCTACCCTGCTGTACCCATCATACTCCAGGCCTCTCCAATCCTCTCTCTTCTACCACGCTGCAACTCTTTCTTTCCCAACATGACGGTAACGCTTTCATCAACGATACAACCTGCAAAAGCACGTTCTGTAACGTGAGAGTTGTGTCACGCCTACTGAAACCTCTAGAAAGGGACTGACTCCAAAACCTTAGAAAGACTTTTACTGTTCCAAAAAAAGAAAGTTAAGATTAACAAACCTGCCACAAAACCCAACACCGCTTGTGTCTCCACCATTTCTATCCTTCCTCACTCCCTTCATCCTTGTCTTTCTCCTCCTCTTCGAAGCCTCGCAGCATGTGTAAGCAGAAGCGCACGAGCTCCCTTCGCCCTCATTACCAGCTAACTATGCTGTTTGATTAAAAGCATGTACAGAGAGAGAGAGAGAGAGGGAGAGAGAGAGAGAGAGAGAGGAGGAAGAGTTGGGGGAAGAGAGGAACAGGCCGAACCTCCATAATTAAGATCACTTCACAGATTACCCCCAGCAACAAAAGCGCGGCAAGCGGCCGCCCGCAGCCTCATAAATTGGATGAAAAAGGGGTGCTGAGGAGGAGACTGACCTCTGCCGGGCTCCACATGAACACGGGTAACGGTTAAATCAACCCCCCCCCCCAACACGCAGACACTAAGATGCGTGTCGAAGACGCCCGGCCGTGGAAAACCCAGATGGAGGGCTCAGCTGGAATGATGCAGGAAACCTGCCGCCCCACTTTAGCATTTCAATGACACAAACACCCAACCCCAACATAGCAGAGACCCCTCAGTTCCAAGCACTGTTGATAATGCTCTCCTGGTAGGCACGGCGGTCAGGTGGTCCACGCTTCACAGTGCAGAGTTCACAGGCTAGAGCTGGACCCTGAATGGTCTCCTGCAGGCTTCTGGTGGGTCCAGAACCAAAACCGTTAGCATAAATAATGATGGACCTTCTTCTGTGAACGAGGGAAGTCACAGTATCCCGTTTACAGGCACCGCCATGTTGAGCCACGTAAAAGGCCGGATTCAGCACCTGAGCTTTATTTCCATTACATTTCTAATACAATGTGTCACTGAGTGGGCGTGGCTTATAACCAGAACCTGATGAGCATAATGATGTCATGCATTTTGAAGTTCTTTCATCAGTTTCTTCTTCTGGTGGCACGACTACAGCCAATAAGGCTCGTGTCTTGCCATCGACCAGCAAAACCACTACAATCAATATACTGGTCACTAGATAAACCCAGTTCAGAGTGAAAGCAGGAGTCTGCAGACCCACGGTGGGATCCTGACACCGCTGACCTCCTGCCCAGACCTTCACACGCGTGTTGGCTCTACTCCACTTCTCTTTAGTCAGACGTTTTCTCATCATGTCTGTCCCAGTGGTCTTCAGCCTCTACCTCCTCAGTTCAACTTACCCCTGCGCTACAAACCCATTCAGATCACAGGCCCAAAAAAAAGGGGGGGGGGGGGGTGGGCATTTACTCAAATCACAGCGATCTAAAAGGTGCACCTCAAAACCCTCGGCGGCTGATCGGCAATCAGAGATGGAGGCTGCAAGAGGAGGGGGGGTAAACCCAACCTGAGGGAGGGGGGGGGGGTCATGAGTCACAGAGCCCCGGCTCCCCTAATGGAGTGAGATACCTTCTGCATTCGCGTGAGTTCTCATTGGAGAACAACTACTGAACTCCAAAGCAGGACCGCTGCTGTTTCAGAACAAACCCAACACATGACAGCCACAAGGCATGCATGACGTAAGCAAACTGTTGAGGGACGCCATTTTTCTACCTTCTTTTTTGCTGTTTGATCATGAAGAGTCTAATGTTGGTCCTATATGGATGCAACCTGCTTCTAATGTTGTCTCACATCGTCCTGGCTCCTGGAGGCCGAACATCACAACTCTGCAACTATTTTCAACAAAATTATTTATTTCACCAAATTCCACCATCCGCCTTGTGGTGGACCATGTTCGTCCTGGGTTGTCCATTAGGAAGTTACCTATTTTACTGCTTAACATATTGTTTAAGTGACAGTCTAAATGGGTAATGTAACCAAGAAACACACGTTGCTTTAACCCCTCCCGTCGGCTATCATTCCTAGGCCAAATCAATTCAATTCAAGTTTATTTATATAGCGCCAAATCACGACAAGAGTCGTCTCAAGGCACTTCACATAATAAACATTCCAATTCAGGTCAGTTCATTAAGCCAATCAGAAATAATGTTTCCTATATAAGGAACCCAGCAGGTTGCATCAAGTCACTGACGTCACCCACCCTCCACCCCCGATACCAGAATGCGCGCTGCCAGAGGAAACGAGATAGCACTAAACACTGTTTTCTAGTCCAAACGTCTTTTTTTGTCCATGATGTCTAATGGTGTTTTTCTTTTTGGGACCATAGTTGAAGTGGCTGTTCCTGCTTCTCTGATGTTCTGAGCGGAGAACATCTCACAGCGGCGGTGTTCTGTTGCTGAATACGTGAGTGTGTGATGACTGGAGGACCCAGGGACGTGCGGCGGTTCTGAGAGGCAGACAACCGCATGGTCCAATCGTTGTTTTCAGACCAAGTCGTGTTATTGGCAGAAGGTTTTAGAGAACTGTGAGAGGACAACTTTATTAATTTAGTTATTTTTTACCTCCACAAAAACTGTACGGCGTTACTGTGACACAACACTTTTAGGACGCGTAGCAAAACGTTTTAAGCTAGCTGTGCAGATTTGCCACTGTGGCTTTAGCTGGGACCCGTTTTCACTGTCAGGCCAGCAGAAGTAACACACACTGTAGCGGATGTTGTGTAAAGGAGCAATAAAACATCACGTTTAAGCATCAGAAGCTTCAGAACCCAAACCTCTGAATATTTAATCACCACAGTTATTGCAGGTCAAACGAGAGCAAAATGATCAATCACAACATTTACAACCAGTCACATCAGCCTCCGACGTGTTTAAGTGTTTGAACTAAACCAAGACCGAGACTACAAAACACCAACAAACAAACAAACAAACAACAAAAAAGGCAGTTCTGAGGTGAGGAAAACAACAGCAGCTCATGATCAGAAATAATAGTGCTAACAATAAGACAGGGGCTCAAAACAACAGGAGCGGGGGGGGGGGGGGGGGGGGCATTTGAAAATATAAATGAAAAAGATGATTTGAGAGAACTGTCAGAAATTGTCGGAGATCAATTAAGTTCTCTTTTACAGCAGAGGTGGGAGCGCGTCGTACGACTGAAGGAAGGAGCCGGTCGTCGAGGGAATTCTCCCACATCAGAGAGTTCTCCTTTTAAACTCAACCCCATAATAACACAGATTAATAATAGATAAACAGCATTAAGATCCCACCTTGAACAAGACTTTTTAAAGTAGTTCTTGAAAGAACGACGCCTCCCGAAGAGCAAGCACAGACACACACGCTCACACATGTACACCTAGTGTGTGTTTTACCTAATTAAATAAAACACCAGGAGGGATCGACGTGCGCTGGTGTGAAGGAGTGCACGGACAGAGAAAAGGAATGCAAGAAAAGGAATCAAACATCCAACGGTTCGGATGAATTTCATTTCATTAACTAGCGGCTTCATCAGCAGGTTGGCTGAAGTCAGCAGCTGTCAAACTTTTTCTAGCAGGCCCCTCAAAAGGAAGCTCAGAAAGGCTCAAACCCGCGTTTTAATCTTACCGCCGTAGCACCTGCTGTAGCGCCACGCTACCACGTTACACGAGGCCGATGCTTGTTTTGGCCTTTTAATGGGAAATAACAAAAACGTGTTTGGCGGTTTGCTGCTTCTCCATAGGAAAGGGTCAGTGACTAACATCACTCTCAATCTCAGGCCCAACTTTTCTCACGGCACAGGTCAAAAGCAGCTAATTCGGTTTCTTCTTCTTCATTTGAGGTCCTTTGTGTTTTTGTCACGAGCAGCTTTGTCAGACTTCAGCTAACAAAGAATCTGCGTTAACGTGCACTACCTGATCAAACTGACATCAGAACGGAATGGTTTTGGCTCCCTTCCAGGTGCGCCGGTGCCCAGGATGCACATTCCAGGGCTGGAACATGTCCAGCTTCACCATTCTGTGTTGCTGGTTGTGTTCAAGTTGCTTTGAGCTGTTGGGGTATGGCGCGGTGTGGGGGCCAAAATTAAGACTACTGCCCAGCAGCAGGAGGCTATATTCTGTAGCAAACTACCGACCTGATTAATGATAAGCTGGCGCCGGTAACTGAGAGGCTGGCGCTGCTTACTGAGGAATAGCACCTTTACCGGCGTCACTAATAGATACGCTAGGGACTAGCAGCCCTCGGCTGGTCATTGACTGGTTCAAACACTCCCTCTGCTGTCTGTTAGCATGGATAGGCTAGCGTTAGCCTGGACGGGCTGTTGTTAGCATCGGAGAGGCTAGCCATTAGCGTGTCTCGGAGTGTCACTAGTCAGCTAGTGGCCAGCCTAGGCATGCTAATGGCTAGCCTCTCCGATGCCAACGCCAGCCTATCCATGCTAATAGTCCGTCAAGGGGATAGGAAATCCAGCTAGTGGCCAGCCTAGGCACACTAATGGCTAGCCTCTCCAATGCTAACACCAGCCCGTCCAGGCTAACGCTAGCCTATCCATGCTAACAGACAGCAGAGGGAGTGTTTGAACCAGTCAATGACCAGCCGAGGGCTGCTAGTCCCTAGCGTATCTAGTAGTAACGCCGGTAAAGGTGCTATTCCTCAGTAAGCAGCGCCAGCCTCTCAGTTACCGGCGCCAGCTTATCATTAATCGGGTCGGTAGTTTGCTTCAGAATATAGCCTCCTGCTGCTGGGCAGTAGTCTTAATTTTGGCCCCCATACCGCACCATACTGGGGGGGGGGGGGGGGGGCATGTTGATAACACTGGGGGGGGGGACTCTCGCTGATCTTCACTGGTACTGCCCCATGTTGTTCTTCAGTAATGACGTTCCATAACATAAACATCAGAAGGGGATGCTTGTTTTGGATTACGCTGCCTTAAAAACTGCAAAAATAAACATGACTTTTCTATCTTTATATAAAAAAACATAATAAAAAGTCACAGTGGCGATGGTTGCCCTCCAGCAACGACCCGCCGGAGACGTGGTCGAGGCTGCGCCAGGCGCTTACACAGGCAGTGTGTTTAATGCCTGGAATGCTCATTTGCCTTTTGGGTTTACTTATTTACTTTTGCATAAATGGGAAACAGTAATGTGGTATTAAAGGGCTTCTCCGGGGGAACGCTGTGTGTTTTAAATGCAGTCTTTTTATAAAATGCTCCCTTGGTTAGCTGTATTAAGGCAGGAGTAGATGATTAATGCAGAGCAGATCTAATTTTTCTTGATTAATATTAGGAATAGAAATAAATTAGAAAAATAATGCCTGAGATGAAAAATCATTGCACACACACACACACACACACACACACACACACCCTGTTCAAAGTCATCAGATACCAAATGAACATCCAGACTAAAACGAGCAGCAAATAATCACAAAATTCCCAACAGACAGACAGAAAATGTAAAACGACTGCCTCGATCAAGTGGAGCTCCGAGTCTTTCTCAGCAGCCACAGCTGCACCAACACTTCTGTCACTTGAAATAAAAACCTAAACCTTTCGCAGCTTTCGATTGAGTCTTTAATTCAGGCTGATGTGACATTAAAACCCTTCGGTTGACTTCCAGTGGTTGTGACAAATGTACCAGCGCTTAATAGAGGTGCGCAGACAGGCCGGCATTTCAGTGACTTTTATCAAAGCGAATTTATCAATTCAGGCTCCCAGGATCTGTGGCAGCCGCTTGTGCGGGAGGAAGCCCGCCGATTCTCCAAAGTAAATCATCCCTCCTTCCTGCCTCTGCTTCTGCTCCGAGTGCTCCTCGCTAACCGTCGACTCCCTGTCAACACTCCAAATCCGCCGTTCCACGTGACATTATTTAGACTAATAAGGCTGTTTTAGAAGAGATATGTGATCAGTTGAGATAAGCATTTTCAGTCCTTAAAATTACAAAGGACACACACACACACTTACACACGTACTCTGAAAAACACACCTGCTCTAGTGGACTTTTTAAATCTTAAGGCCCCGTCTACGTTACTCTGAATGTTTGTAACCTATTAATGGAAATATTTCCACCCAAACTGCTCTAATAAACATGCTAAAAATCCCAAAAGGCACCACTAGGTGGCATCCTTATGGACGGCAAATCAAAATGCAGAGAAAGAGCTTCCTTAGCTTGGCTCAGGCTCCACTAAAACTCCTGCTGGTCTTCCATGTTGTTTCCCTTATTTGCACAAAGCTGAACGGTGACTAAAACAAATGTCGTAAACAGCCTCCATATTTGAAATAGTGTGTACTTATAAATTCACCTGGCCAGAGGCACCAATCACCTTTTTCATTCTCCGCTTTGGGAAGCATAAAAACATGACTGAATGGTGCTGACTGGACCTTCGTGTCCGTGAAGCTACTTGAATTTTTTGTTATTTAGTTTGATACCAACATGGTTTATTTTCTCAAGATTTCTACAGTACATGTGCTCCCATTAACACCGTTCAGCTGCAACGCAGCACCAATTACCTCATAATCAAGCTGGCGTTTAGAAAACATGGTGGAAAGTCCCCCTATCGAGTGTTCATCAGTAAACGTGTCCTATTAAAGGAACGATCTTAAAATTCATCACCATTCAAAGACAAAGCTGTTGTACCAATAAGCTAAAAAATTATCATAATTTTTTTTTTGTTAATTCAGAATTTTAAACAGACTGGCAGATGGTGCGACTTTAATGAGAAAAGAGTCGGAGATGTAAAAATCTGGGGACGAATGGGAAAAGGCGCGGGTTCAGATTTGGAAAGATGAGAAAGCTGCAGCGGCGCGGCGGAGGAAGGGTGCAGCAGCGCGGAGCTGAGGGTGATAAGGAAGCTTTTGAAGGGTCCTCTCAGATGCTGGGATTGCTCAGTTGAGCGCGATCGCAGCATCTGAGATACTTGAACCCTGCCCGCCGTTCCTGCACCTCTCTGCAGAAACCCTGCCCTGCAAACCACCTGTAAACCCCTCAGACACATGATCCACTCCCACAGATGTGAAGTGGAAACACACACATCTGAACATGCACACACGCTCCAGCACACCATCATTATTTGGTTGTTTTGAACAGCCGTTCTCGACTAACGCTGGTTGTTCTCTGAGCTGAAGGGGTGCTCGCTGCGGGAACGTGAGAGCTTAGCCAACAGTCACGCTGAAGAAGGCTTTTGTTTTGGGCGTTCTGGTTTAAACAACAGATCCTTCAACCCAGGGACGAAATTTTGATTTCAGAAGTGGGGGGGACACAGCAGGCTTGTGCGGATTTGGGGTGGGGGGTGTTATGTAAAGACCCCTTGACACGTCACGTGCCCATCTCAATAATTGTTCCATCCTCAATATATATATATATATATATATATATATATATATATATCAAAGTTAAAAAATTTACAACTCTATTATTATTTTTATTTATTATCATTATTGAAGTGCAGTTTTGGCTGTTGACAATGGATAGGCCATTGTATTTATTGTTTTGGGTCTTTTTTTATTGTTTTTGGTGCAACATTTTCTAACAGGGAGTGAGATTCCTTTTTTATTTAATTTTTGTTTGTTATTTTTATTCATTTAGAAGTTCTGGTTCTGGACATTTCAATGTTAAATGAAGGTTTATTTGTTGCATTTTAAAGGGTATACTTGCATTATTATGATATATTAACATTATATTAGTGGTTATTTTGGTCTAGATAATGTTGACAATATCGTTTATCATCAACAATTTGTTGGACAAAATATCATCCAGCAAAATTTGTTACTTTCCCAGGCCTAGTCAAAAGTATAAAAATTATTTATACATAAACGGTCCCTCCTGAGATCTGGCCGTTTGTTCATTTGCTGTGTTAGAGGACATGCTGAACTAATGTTTTACACATGATCATCACCCTAACATTTGAGTGTATAAAAACATATTAAATATGTTTTTCCCCTTAAAAGTGTTTAAACAGTTGTTGCATTTCAACTCACAAAAAATAAATGGAAAAAATAAGATAAATCTAATGAAAAGTGTACATCTTTGACATTAAGCTTAAAAAAATCTGTTGACGATGATGATACTGTTCATTTTTCAGAGTTTTTAATGTGAAAATATGCATTGCAATAGATAAGTTTACAATAAAGTTAAATGATAAAAGTTTTGAAGTTACACTTCTACTACTACTACTACTAGTAATAATAATTATGATGATAATAGTAATAATAAAAAAATAATAATTATAATAATACGAATAAATTGTGTCTGAGGAGTCAGTTATGTGGAGGAGATGAGTTTGTAAAAGTTAGTTTTGAGTATGTGTGTGAAGGAGGAGGTGAGTCTGAGCTTAATGCAGGGGTGTCACATGTTCCAACTTACGTTTTGACTTTGAAAGAAGTCTCTTATATCCACTTTTCGTTTTCTTGACATGCTGCCTCCTGGCTGTGTCTAACTACCAAAGACTCACAAATGAACACTTATTCAAATGTTATGTAATGGAAGCTGAGCTGAGCTCTGATATTACACAGCGTCTAGTTGACGATGTGACTCAGTACCGGTGTTCCCTAGCGGCTCCAAACTAGCAAAACAACGTGAGCACGTTCTGACTGTTTCCAACTTGAGTGACAGCAGCAACAGCCAATAATACGTTAGCAAGTATCAGCAGAGCCAATAGATTAGCTTTTGGGCGGGTCTAATAGTAAAGCGGTTTCCGTTTCGGTCCTAGTGCTCAACCAAATCCATTTAATGGAGCGTAATATTGTTTTTGGATGGAAAAAAGTGCAGGGGACCAAAACTGCCTTTTGAAAAAGTGGGGGGGACATGTCCCACCCGTCCCCCCCCCCCCAAAAAATTACGTCCCAGCTTCAACCAGACACGAGCAGGTGAGGCTGCCAGCCACCAGTTACTGATGACCAGGAGGAACGGGGGCCGTTAACTTTGCTACTGGATGAAGGCTGAACAACAAATCTGCAGCTAAGAAACCAAACGGCTGCTCTCCTGGTGGGTGCAGCAGAGGAATCCCACCAGGCAGGCGGGGAATCAGCTCTGCTACAAAAGAGCCATCTTCCCTGAGTAACAAGTTGTTGTTGCAACGGGTGTCGACAGAAGAGGAGCTGAAATCCCCCCCCGGGCAAGAGAATATCCCGCTATTGTAGTCTTAACCCGCGAGACCTGGCTGGGAATGTACAGCTTTCACAGTCACTTCTCATCCTATTTGTAGCCCTGCTGCTGATGTGCGAGCTCCTGGGCCGGAGCGGGTCACTCTGTGCTCCGTCTGCCTGATCCACGCCACCTCGCCCTTCCCACACCTCCTGGAGGGCTTTAAAACGCAGAAGAGACTTCCTCTCAGCGCAACACCCGTTCCGTCTTTAGCTTTGTTTTTTATTTTTTCCACAAGGCAGGTTTCATTAAAGATCCAATTATGCAAACGAGGCAGCTGAGAGGCAGTTGAATGTGCACTACAGTGGTGTACAGTAATCTTTTGACACGGCGTCCGGGGCCAGATTTATGAGTGCAACAGAACAGGAGACGCCTCCGTCCTCTGCTGAAAACCTCTTGATCATAATTAAAGGTGCAGGAGTTCTCTCCAGCCTCCCTCCTATTCCTCCTCGCTGCCACTGGTGACCCCTCCCACCCCCGGCTTGTGCCACTCTGACGCGCTCGTTAGCTGGGGCCTGGAAGTTTACAGAGGTCACATCCGAAACGCAGCGCGGCTAAAGAGTAGACATGACACCAGCTCTGCAGTTGGTGGAGGTATGCAAAGTGGGTAATGGACATAACCTGCCCCCCCCCTCACACACACACACACACACCCGAGTGTAACCTTCCATCTCATGAGTGCTGGAGGTATTTACCACTGTCTTAGCAGAGCACGGCTGAATGTTAAGCAGCACCAGTTCTCTGCTTGAGGACCTCTGATTGATGTGTGCTCGCCGCTCCGTGTTAAGCTGTTGACTGCAGAAGTGACACAGCTGAAAACACGGCGCGGTTCGACGGATCAAAAGCAAAAACGGTCCTGACATCACACGGCTCGTCCTTAAAGCTAAAATCCAGAGAAACTTCCAGCGACTCTGTGTGGAGGACAAGAGGTTTCCTCTGCTGATTACAGAAACGTGAGGAAGGGGACAGTAGTGCTCTGGACTCCACCGATGAGCAGTCATCTCAGCACACCAACATCTCCTGCCCCTCCTCTGCCATCCAGACCTGACCACCCCCACCCTCATGGCTGCCCAGACAGGCAGACGCTCCTCATGATGGCACCCTGGCATGAGAGGACAGAGTCGAGCCTCTCTGTCAACGCCTCATCTGCCCCACACTGTTTATTCTTAGATCAAG
Source organism: Nothobranchius furzeri (assembly GCF_043380555.1). Taxonomy (NCBI): domain Eukaryota; kingdom Metazoa; phylum Chordata; class Actinopteri; order Cyprinodontiformes; family Nothobranchiidae; genus Nothobranchius; species Nothobranchius furzeri. Next base: position 2,982,558 of record NC_091749.1, on the reverse strand, counting down.
CTGACATCCGTGATTATCCTCCGCTCCACCGTCCCAAAACCCACCGCCCCTCCTGATCCGAGCCCCCACCCCGCCAAGTCCTTATCAATCTCTCAGGGATATGAAAATACCAGAAACACACACACACACACACACACACACACACACAGATGCATCAACAGTCACCTCCATTTCCAGCTGATTGTTTGAGGCTGATTTATTCTGATTTCATTGTATTTGTTATTATTATTATTATTATTATTATTATTATTATTATTATTATTATTATTATTATTATTTAGAGCAAACGATGTTTAAATCTACCTTTAGTTTCCATAAGTCGCTTTTGGTTCTTTGAGCCATTCTGACTTTGTTTTCCTCTCATTAAAGTAAAGATGCATATTTAAAATGAAGGAAGCGTCCCTCTGAGGGTGCATTAACACATCAGAATGTACTCATGCATGTTTAAAGTCCAGCATCATGACCTGTGGCGTCGTCGTGATTTGCGGCGATGTTGTGAGTCGGAGCAGTTTTTGAGTTTTCCTTCATTAACCTGAACATCCTTCCACTCCCAGCTTGAACTCTGGAGATCAAGGTCAAGGAGCTACACGGCTCACCACAGCCTGACGCCTGTGCGCTACAGCGCCTCCAGCACACTCCACCTGCCCCCACCCCCCTCACGGGACACACGTGTACGGTGCCACCTCCCTCTGCTGGCAGGGAAACGGGGCAAACAGAGACCAGAGAAGAACTGGAGAAAAGATGAAAAACAGCCAGGATTCATTGACAGCCTTCACCCAGCAGGTAACACAAAGGGGGAGGAAGGGGGGGCTGCTTTCACAATGACTGCACATATCAATTAATGGCTGGCTGATGAGCAGAGCTGGCCTGAGCTTGCCTGCCTACCACCGCCTGATCCCAGCGGACGGGGAACCCTGGCCCTGCAGCCTGTACAGCTGGAACCCTCTCCCCGTAATTACACCGGGGGGGGGGGGGGGGGGGGGGGGGGGGTCAGGAAGCCACGACGTGGCTGCAGCTCTGACTGAAGCCTCACACACACACACACACACACACACACATCACAGAAGGCATCAGAATTATAAGTCGGGTTCTCATTTGCATGTTTTTAGCAAAATTCTGTTATTTGTGAGACTCATTCTCAGTGTGTTTGCAGCAGGCTCCGCTCGTGTGTGTGTGTGTGTGTGTGTGTGTGTGTTGGACTGACGGGGCCTCCTGACTGACTGACAGCCTGGTGAAAGCAGGACTGATGTGATAGCATCCTCTGCATGCCAGCATCTCCCCGTCTCTCCCTTCTCCCTCATCTGTAGCTGAGAGACGTGTTTCAGCTCAGTCACGGCCCGTGGCCCCTTCCCGCCCCACCCTTGGCTGCACCGATGGCGGGGCACAGGTGGGAGAGCAGCTAACGCGGGAGCGACGGCAGCCGCCACAGACAGCAGCAGATTTCCGGCTCCACCAGTCGGAAAGTTGCAGCAGGAGAAAATGTCAAATGCTCTGCTCCGCTGAGACATTTCACTCTGGCTGCAAATTATTTTACCATAAACACAAAGAGACACATTTGTCATTGCAATAGTTCTGTTTTTATTCAGACCAGAAAATCATTCATGTAATTATTATGATGTGGAGATTTAGAGGCAGGCCTGGTGAAAGTAGAATAAAAGTCCAAGCACCGTAGCACGCAGACACAACGTGACCGAGCCAGATTCCAGAGCGAGGCCTTTTCCAAACACTCTTCCCAAACGCTGTACCCAAAAATAATGACAACACTCGGAGTGGAAGGACGAACAGCCGGCACTGTCATCCACTTGATATTTCTACCCAGTAAAGGAGTGAAAGGCGCTGACAAAAGGGGTTTACGCCCAGACACTATTTCAGACACCATATCCGCCCCGTGCATACCATCACACAATGACAGCGTCTCAGCCCGCTCTTCAGATATTTATTCATTTTCTCAGCACAATGAATCTGAGGAAGAAGCAAGTTTTTCTCTGGTCTGGACCGGAGGGAGGGGGGTGCTTTAGGACAGCATGGGGAGAGGTTAAGGAAACAGTGGGACACGTTTAGGTGTTTAGGTGAGATGTGTCCTCACAGATCAGCTGATGCCTCGGGGTCAAATCAGTCAGGGGTCAAATCAGCTTCCCGAAAGAGAGGAACCCGAAGGGTGTCGGTGAGAGGAGAGCTTTAAATGAGATTACAGGGCTGGAACATCCCTGGTGCCACTTCTAATTCTATTTATTTCTTTATTCATTAATTCGCTCTTGTCCGTTCAAGTCTCAGGCACAAGACACGAGGTCCTTCATGTCCACTTTGAGGAATTTCAAATTAAGATGAAAATAAATAAAAACATCCTGCAGGATATTTGCAAATGAATAAAAACGAACCCTTTTCCAGCCAAGTAAAGCATGAGATTTCTGACATTTTCCAATCAGGAAAACCATGTGAGCCCCGCGCTTTGGATTCACACCGGAGCAGATGCCCGCGGAGCCCCGCTGCCTTTCTCACCCGCTCCAAGTTTTCCCCAGCGCACAAAAACTCTCAGCAAGTCACCCGGAACCCGCTCACCGTTCCATCCGAGTCCCACCAGCACCCACGAGCATAGCGATTATTATTATAATTATAATAATAATAATTGTTGTTGTTGTTATGAGGTCGTTCGGTGAACAAAATGGCAGGTCGTTCCGGCATTTCTTCCATCTCACAAGTTTTGACTGGAAACTTCTGGGCTCGCGGTGCTTCTCTGGCTCCACGTGCAGGTGTCGGTGAGAGAAAAGAGAAAAGTTTTCGAGTCTGCTTCTTTCTCAGGCCCACGCTGATCCGAACTGCGCCAAACACGGCAAAGCCGTGCGCCCCGACGCCTTTGGCGCACAGGGAGGGCGAAAGCGAAGCAACGCAAGCCTCAAATGATTCTAATGATGATTTAAAAACGCGGGTTGTTTTTTCTGGTGCGGGTAAAACTAGTTGGTCGCGTGCTAACTGAAGGTGTGGAGCTGGAAGAAGACAGCTGCTGTTTGGTCGCCGCTTTTACGACCACTCGCTACGGATAATTGCACCGTTATTTTCTAATCATGATTTGGGGAGACGTCAGGGATCCCTGCTGTGGCGCGCGCGCACACGCACACACACACACACACACACAACACCCCAAAAACTGCCACGCAGCGCGTGACACCCTCCGAACCCGCGAGGACCCCACAAGCTACTCTCTCCTTACCTTCAGAATTTGGCGGCGCGCCGGCTAACTCCTGTGCGTAAACGATGCGTCGAGAGAAAGAGAGCTGGCTGAATAACGAGGCATGTCCAGATCGTTTGACGGGATCATTTTCTTGTCGGATGGCGGGAGGGGGGTTGAAAAGTGCGTCTAGGACCTGTTAAGGACGGTCCAGATTTCGGCTCCCTGCTCCCCGCAGACTTGGACATGAAAACGCATCTCCCGGCGTGCCCTCCGCTCTGTGTCCGCTAAAAATTGCGCTGATCTCCGGGTATCAGCGCGCTCCCTTCCTCCCAGCCCGGACTCCCCCGCCTGGTGTCGGCAAGCCACCGCTCCACTGTGAGAACACAACCGACTGGTCTTGCGGTATTCGCCGCTGACGGGGATGAAAGCAGCTGATGAGCCCAGCGGTGAACCGAGCCCCGCTCTGAGCCTTAATCCCCCCACCCCCCACCCCTCCTGGTTCTCACCTCCCCACAGAAATAAAAACAGAAGAAATGAAACAAATCTCAAACATCTTGTTTTCGCTGCTGACCTTGAACTGCCCAGAATGAAGCTTTTATTCTAGTAAGACCTGCTCTCTGCTCTGAGCCACCAGACAGCCCGCGGAGGCTCGGAGGACCGGCTCGGATAAAACCTCCACCCGGGTCAACAGAACCAGTCCAAAAGTGGAATTTCTTACCTTCCAGGACAACAGTTTGGGATTGTTCCCTCTTCCCTCCTCCTTCCGTAGAAACTCCGGGATAAATGAATGTTTCCTCTTCTGCGTCCCGAGCGTCAGTCACCGCTTAAGAGAAGTAATGAGTGATCAAAATGACGCTCATCTATCTGCACTGTAACCTTGTGGCGTATTTAATGTAAATAAGCATCGTGCTGCCAGTCCCCACGCACGCACGCACGCACACAGGGAGCGCTCCCCGGGGACCCGCGATACCTTCGCCGCTCCGGAACCTTCACACATTTATTTCTAAACAGAATTATTTAAAATATGAGCTGATATTAAAGCGCGCGCTTCGGCTGGAGGAGGAAGGGGTCTCCGCGCAGCTTTTACTCTTTCTGACAGGAACTTGGAAGTTGGCACAACTTTTTCTGTCTTTTTTTTTTCAAACGAAGAATAAAAGATGGCAGGACGTCGTCCCGCGTCGGCCGAAAGGTTTCCCGCATCTAAAACCTGCCACGCATATATGCTTCCAAAGTGTGTGTGTGTGTGTGGGTGGGTGGGGGGGGGGGGGGGGGGACTGAATAATGCAATTATAGATTCAGTATCCCAGCGTTGACAAAAGACAGGGCTTCAATGGAGGCTTTGTTGGGGGATTATATAATGATTATGGGGTAATTATGGGAACGGGTTGGTCATAATAATAACGGCGGAAAGTATCAAGAACTCTGCAGAACGGACCGAACCGGACCGCCTGTTTTCTGTGAGTGCGACCGACAGACAGACAGACAGACAGACGGTAGTTGAAAACGTGGAACCGCGAGACCCGTTAACGCCGCCGCTGTATCGAGTGTCCACCGAACCGGACGTGGGCCCACAATGGATAATCACGGAGTCACATTCACAAACACACACACACACATACACGTGCACGCGCGCACTTCCCACGGTGGACATGTCAGAGAGGCAGTGTGACGGTGAGAGCGCGCGACCCTCCTGCGCGTGAGAAGCGCCTCCGTTATTATCGGAGCGGCTTTAAAAGCAGCCGTTCAACAGAAACGGACTCTTCCTCACAAGTCTTATTATTTTAGATTTTTTTACGCGATGATGTTTTTAAATATTTCTTCTTCAACTCTTTTATTCTAAATGACTTTTTTTCTGTTTTCCTGAAGAAAAAAACGACTTCCTTTTTTAAAACATGTTTTAAATCTCACGCTGTTTGTTTTTAGTTGTTTCTCCTTATTTCCAGAGCTAATTCAAACATAAAAAACCAACAATCATAATAAAATGAATCTATGGAAATGAGCAAAAGCATTCCTCATCATGATGAGTGTGTGTCTATGGGGTGATAGCAGCAGCAGTGGGGTGTTCCTTTGGCTGATTCTCCATGGATCAACGGCGCGTCATCAGCTCCTTTTGAACTTGTTATAGCGAGTCAAGTGATTCTTTATCGGCTGACAGGCCTGACAATCCAGCGGGGATGGGAAAGCAGGGCAAAAGAAAGTTGCCATATGGACTTAAGCGTGCAAATTTCCCACAATGCTCTGCAGTCCCGAGTGTCAACACCCACACCTAGTGCGTTTCCACCAGGTGTGCTGCTCAGGCTGGCACGGACCTCAGAGCCATGGAGAAACGGCGGAACCGTTAAAGCCCCAGAAGAATGTGGGTCAGCTTTATTTATTTATTTATTTAAATAGTTGCTGTTATGTGAGGAGGTGGTGGGTGGTCCTCAGTCAGCTGCAATTACAGCATCATTAAATGTTAAGTATAAGAAATAAGGGAACCAAGTCAGTGAAACCTGCAGCAGAACCAGAACCGGACCCGGGTGGCCTTCTGCCTAAGTCTAGGAGGACAGGAACAGGACCAACCGGGCTGGACCAGTCAACACTTTGGTAAACGAGGAAAACTAAAGGTTCTGGCAGCAAACACAAACATGTCTAATAATACAAATCAGAATGATTACATGAGAACATGAGCAGGTGCAGCAGCACCAGTGAGGATCTCCTGAGTGTTTGTAGGATCATTTATCACTCTGGGTTCAGCGTCCATCTACTGCTGGGTTAAAAGACTTGTGCTTGTGGCTTCAGGCTGATTTGGGGTTGTGTGTGTTGGAGTTACGGGAAGAAGGAGTCATGAGGAGGCGGTCCTGCGCGGGTCATCCCTCCCTTATTACTGCCATGTTAGTGAAGAGCGGCTAAAGATGGCTCTCGCTGCCCCTCTGCTTTGGACTCATCCAAGACGGCGCGCTCCAGAAACAGAGCGGCCACTGTTCCCTCCTCAGATACATGAAGACGTCATTCCTCCTCTCTGCTGCTGTCTCTTTATCTCCGACTGAAAACAACCTCCTGTTCTTTGACTTTCTGAAGCTGCTGGGTGAACACAGCCAGGCTGGGTGATGTTGGCTGGTGCGTCTCTACAGAACTATGTCTTTATGATGATTTTCTTTACCAGCCCATACACACAGCCAAACTGGCTTCCTCCAGAGAAAAAAAACATCTGTTTATCATATTTCTTTCTTCCAGTTGAGATTCCCAAACTCTAATTTGTAGCAACCCTTTGATAAACTGGTGTTTCAGCCACAATGAGCAGAGAGGGAGCACACTTTTAAACAATCTGAGCCTCTGAACCCTCGGTGACTGTAAACTTTAAAAATTAAACTTTAGAATTTGTATCAGTTACACTTTCAAGTTCTGACAGGACCTTAAATAACAGCCAGGAGCGCTGGCGATGGAGAGTTTACCACACCAGATTCATTTCCACTGCACTCGTCTCCTCTGCTGGTGACATCCATCCCTCATGTGAGGCATTTACATTTTCAACAAGTACACACACACACACACACACACACACACACACACACACACACTACTGTGTCGGGCTCCCCCCGATGACTGGGGTCAATGAGTGTGCATGTTTGTCAGCTCTGATCGTTAATGAAACGCTCACACAAATACAGCACAGGCAAATATTTAGAGGCCAGGCTGGAGATTTCATCACAGACAAATCTGTGATTCTTCGGGGAGCGCTGGATTTCTTTATTTGCCGGGAAGGAGCATGCACTCCAGATCAAACTTGTCTGGGCTTGATGAATGTGGAGGAAGAGGAAATATTCTGCCTTTGACCGATAACCAGTGTGATTTTAATTTAAATCATATGAATCAAAGTCTGCCCGGAGCAGAAATAAAATGTATTTAAATGAAAACATCTGACTCTAATTGATTAAGAACAGTCTTCTTCATAGTAGGTCTAGAATAACCTTGTTTTGATACTGATTTGATTTCTGTGTCTGTGTAACTTTACCCGCTCGGTGCTTCTCGGGCTGCTCTCACATCCACACCACAGACCTGAACACCCATACAGCCAACACTTAAAGCCCCCTTCAGACAGGCCATCAAAAACGGAAATGGTCGGGACTCTGTCCGTAAGACCTTTTTGTCTGAACACAAACTTCCGGATAACGTTTTCCGTAATTAAGCCGGACGACGCCCCTAGTAACAGGTCCAGACTTGTCATGGACAGGGTGGCTGCTTCAGACTGGTGAGGTTGAGCTCCGGACTGGGAGGAGGGGGAGGAGGAGGGGACCGGGGGACGCTGTGCGCACCTAGATAGCTCGCTCCTGTAGCATGCGGCGAACCATGGCAGCTCGCCTCCAACGGTACCGTCTAGACGCCCGACGGAGCGCTTCACACCGCTTCAGTGATTCCTTTATTAACCATTGAGCTTCATCATCCAGGTCTCTTATGCGTCTTCGTGTGCGCAGAATTATGCTTAACATAAGTCCAACCCCCCCCCACACACACACACATCTGGAACTTTTCCTTGCTGTGTGAAGGCAGCCGAAAGGACAAGTTCCGGAACAAAAGCGGTGTGTCTGAAAACACAGATCTGGTTAAAGACCGGACTGAATTGTCTACACATATTCCAGAATGTCTATCTGAAAAGGGTTAGGACAACCAACATATCATGCATGCTTCTACTGTCAGCCCAAGTTTTTATTCTGCATGAAGTCCTTCACATCTTTACCAAAAATACAGTTTCAATAAAGATTCAGTACACATCTCTACACAGCAGGGTATTGTTTTTGGTACATTTCTTTGTTAGACATGCTAAGCCTGATTTGGCAACTTCACTATGACCTTGGGAGGATCCTAATGAGCAACATAGCCAAACAAACGGTCTAAACATGTGTCACACCCTGTCCTGTCTCCCCTTATGGTTTAGTCATGGGTCTCTGTTGATTGCTCCCACCTGCCTCTCGTTTTCCAATCACCCAAGTTCCCAACCCTCTTGTATTGAAACCCCTTCAGTTCTTTGTCTCGTGTTGGATCATTGTTTCTGTGTTGGCGTGTTCTCCATTAAAACCTTAATCGTTCCTGTGTGTCTGCTTGCCTGCTTCCCTCACCCGCGTGTGGATCCTTACCTCCGCTTCATTCACCGGCGCCCGCTGACAGAATGATCCAACCCGTAAAAGGATCCAGCGGGGAGATTCTCCCCTGGGAGTGCCTGCTCCAGTTCCTCTCTTCGGACCACCGGCCAACTTCTTCTCCTCCTCCGGCTTCACCTTCGCCTCGCCGCAGACGCCGTCACCAACTCTCAGCCTCGGCGTTCCTCTCCACCCTCCCGGAGCCAGATGAGAGGTTGGACCGAGAGACGCTTCCAGATCGCTCCAACTTCATGGGCACCAGACTGGCTGTGTGCTCCCCCAGAGCTGGCCCACGGCGTGGGGAAGGATGCCGGGCTCCATCGCAATCCTGTGTCCCAGGACGGAGTCGCGAGCTCGCCGCTGCCCCGGCTCGGCGCGCCTGCTTGGACCCGCCCCCAGTCAGACCAACAGTCCCGTCCCCGGTCCAATCCGCGCCTCCGTCATCTGCAGGCGGAGGAACCACGCCCACAGCCCAGCTGACAGAGCTCGCAGGTCTCCAGGCGGAGCTTGGCCGGATCCGTCAGCTCATCAGCCTCAAGGAGTCCCACCTGGACACCCTGTCCTCCCCGAATCATCATTAAGAGTGTTTCTGTCCAGCCAGCAGCTCCCTTGTCTCAGAGCCAGAGGAGCAAGCCTGCAGTCCACACAGCAGAGCTCGCCGGTCTCCGAGCTGAGCTGGCTCAACTCCATCAGAGCCTCAGTCTCCAGGAGCTCCAACTGGACACTCTATCTTCCCTCCTTTCCCGGTTTCCGGCACCACCAGTTCAGTCGCATCCAGTTCCAGCGGTGGTCCCGGAGGTCGCACCGCATCCGGTCCAGCCTGTCCAAGCGGTCCCGTCTGCAGCAACTCCTCCTCCACTCCAGAAGCCGGCGGTCCAGAAGACGGCGGTCCAGAAGCCGGCGGTCCAGAAGCCGACAATCCAGAAGTCGACGCCCCCGGACCAGAAGTCGACGGTCCAGAAGTCAACGCCTCCAGACCAGAAGTCGACTCCCCCGGACCAGAAGTCTACGCCCCTGGACCAGAAGTGGACAGTCCAGAGGTCGACGGTCCAGAAGTCGATGGACCAGAAATCGACGCCCCTGGACCAGAAGTCGATGGAAGTCGACGCCCCCAGTCCTGAAGTCGACACCCCTTCCAGTCCTGTGGTCGAAGCCCCTTCCAGTCCTGTGGTCGACGCCTCTTCCAGTCCTGTGGACGACGTCTCTCCCAGTCCTGTGGCCGACGCCACTCCCAGTCCTGTGGTCGACGCTTCTTCCAGTCCTGTGGTCGACGCCTCTTCCAGTCGTGTGGTCGACGCCTCTTCCAGTCCTGTGGTCGACGCCTCTTCCAGTCGTGTGGTCCACGCCTCTTCCAAGCCTGTGGCCAACGCCTCTCCCAGTCCTGTGGCCAACGCCTCTTCCAGTCGTGTGGTCGACGCCTCTTCCAGTCGTGTTCGACGCCTCTTGCAGTCGTGTGGTCGACGCCTCCTCCAGTCGTGTGGTCGACGCCTCCTCATGTTCTGTGGTCGACGCCTCCTCGTGTTCTGTGGTCGACGCCTCCTCGTGTTCTGAAGTCGACACCTCCTTGTGTTCTGAAGCCGACGCCTTCTCGTGTTCTGAAGTCGACGCCTCCTCGTGTTCTGAAGTCGACGCCTCATTTACTCCAGAGGTCGACGCCTCATCCAGTCCAGAGGTTGATGCCTCATCCACTCCAGAGTTCGACGCCTCATCCAGTCCAGAGGTCGATGCCTCATCCACTCCAGAGGTCGACGCTCTCTCCACTCCAGAGGTCGACGCTCTCTCCAGTCCAGAGGTCGACGCTCTCTCCAGTCCATAGGTCAACGCTCTCTCCAGTCCAGAGTTCGACGCTCTCTCCAGTCCAGAGGTCGACCCTCTCTCCAGTCCAGAGGTCGACGCTCTTTCCAGTCCAGAGGTCGACGCTCCCTCCAGTCCAACGTCTCTGCCGTCTCCAATCCTGTGGTCGACGCCGCCTCCAGCCCAGAGGCCAACGACGCCGCCTCCAGCCCAGAGGCCGACGACGACGCCTCCAGCCCAGAGGCCGACGACGACGCCTCCAGCCCAGAGGCCGACAACGCCGCCTCCAGTCCAGAGGCCGACGACGTCTCCTCCAGTCCAGAAGTCAAGGACGTCTCCTCCAGTCCAGAAGTCAAGGACGTCTCCTCCGGCGTCTCTGCCTCTGGTCACCACCAGTCCTGCCCTCATCAGGCGCTGGTCCCCAAGAGTCCATCCTCGTCTCCTCCTCTGTCCCAGACGCAGGCCCCCTAGAGCTCGTCGTCGCCTCCTCCTCTGCCCCAGACGCAGGCCCCCGAGAGCCCGTCGTCACCGCCTCCTCTGCCACAGATGCAGGCCCCCAAGAGCCCGTCGTCGCCTCCTCCTCTGCCACAGACGCAGGCCCCCAAGAGCCCGTCGTCGTCGCCTCCTCCTCCTCTGCCACAGACGCAGGCCCCCAAGAGCCCATCGTCACCGCCTCCTCCTCTGCCACAGACGCAGGCCCCCGAGAGCCCGTCGTCACCGCCTCCTCTGCCACAGACGCAGGCCCCCAAGAGCCCGTTGTTGTCGCCTCCTCCTCCTCTGCCACAGACGCAGGCCCCCAAGAGCCCGTCGTCACCTCCTCTGCCACAGGCGCAGCCCCCCGGACTCTACTGGCCCCTGCCTCCCCTTCCTCAGGCCCTCGGTCCCTCTCGGCCCTCCCTCCGGTTCCCCCTCCTCCCACCCTGCTCTGTGTTCTTGTGGGCGTCTGGAATCCGCCCTTTTTTGGGGGGGGGGGGGGGGGGTACTGTCACACCCTGTCCTGTCTCCCCTTCTGGTTTAGTCATGGGTCTCTGTTGATTGCTCCCACCTGCCTCTTGTTTTCCAATCACCCAAGTTCCCAACCCTCTTGTATTTGAACCCCTTCAGTTCTTTGTCTCGTGTTGGATCATTGTTTCTGTGTTGGCGTGTTCCCCATTAAAACCTTAATCGTTCCTGTGTGTCTGCTTGCCTGCTTCCCTCACCCGCATGTGGATCCTTACCTCTGCTTCATTCACCGGCGCGCACTGACAACATGTCCCCAGTAGTGCCTGTTTCTTGTTTTGAGCTTCCTGCTAGATTGGATGATTCAACTTTCCCACAGTAGACAGAAAAAAGTAACACATTTTAAATTTGACACTCGATTCATTTTACACTGACTGGAGCAACAGAAGCATGTGGAAAATACATAATAACTCGGCTCCTCCTCCGTATCAGAAACTCACTTGGCCCCTCCCCCTGGTGCTGATCATTGACTTGGCTCCTCCTCCTGAATCTAATCAGCATACTGGCTCCTCCTCAGTATCATGGAATCTCACCTTGCCCCTATCCCTCGTGCTGATCATTCACTTGGCTTCTCCTCCTCATCCTGGTCACATGTACGTATCTGTACGGCAACATCTCATTTCTCCACCAAGATTTTTAGAAGGTTAACCAGATCAGTGGTGTTCTTCCAATTAGCACACACAGCAGGACCAAGCCGTCCAAAAGCTGTCAGTGAGGAACCAATCAAGAGCCAGTCATACACCTGAGACTGAAACACACCTGATAGCACTTGCAATTATTAAAGGGTGGTTGGAACTATTTTGGGACACTATCCACATGTTCAGCTATGTTTCTCACTCCATGAAGGTATGATCCTTACAAGCTCTACCTCATAGTACAGGTGTAAGTACTACCAGAGTTGTTGTGATACGAAACATGTCAACCAAATGCACATGTCCTAACTTTTTGAACTAAGGTTATTAAACAAAGTGGCTGAAAAAAATATTTATTAAAATGTGTCATTTTATTAGAGATCCCATGCTGTCACACTGCTGTGGAGGAAAGCAATGACGCTTTGGCTAAATGCTTTACAGGTATAGGCCAGACTTAGGATTAAAATAGTTGAAATTCAGTATAACTACCCTTTACCATCTATATAAATATGAACTGGGTTCACTTTCATTTTGTTAAGGAATTTAGTCATAAATCATTATGGAAAATCAAAAAATTCTCCTCCAGAAAGTGAAGAACCGTGTTTCACTTACGTCACTCCAACACGTAAAACAGGGTAGCTGCTGTTGCTAGTATTGTGAATAACTATTTTGTTCACTTTCATGCTCTTAATTATTATGAAAAATTGCATTTACAACAGCAGCAAAATGTCTGAGCCTTATGTTCGTGACCTACACGCATTTTTAAATAACAGCTCTGATCTAAAATAATAACCTACATCTATAAATCCATCTGGAACTGCACTGCTACTTCTGGACTCCAGAGTTCATTAGCATGATTGCAGCAACACTGCTAACCCTGTTAGCTCCCGTAAGGAAAAAACAAGTAGTCTGGGAAAGCTATGACACACACACACACACACACACACACACACACACACACACACACACACACACACACACACACACACACACACACACACACACACACACACACACAGATATAATCTAGAAGATGATCCCCAAAGAAACCTCATTTAGCACTGTTGCCTCGCAGCTAGAAGACCTCACGTTCAAATCGTGGCAGTGATCCTTCTGCAAGGAGTTAGCGTGTTGTCCCTATGCACGTGTGGAGTTAATATGTTGTTCTCATGCACGTGTGGAGTTAGCGTGTTGTCCCCGTGCACATGTGGAGTTAGCATGTTGTCCCCATGCATGTGTGGGGTTAGCATGTTTTCCCCATTTATATGTGGAGTTAGCATGTTGTCCCCATGCACATGTGGAGTTAGCATGTTGTCCCCATGCATGTGTGGAGTTAGCATGTTGTCCCTAAGCATGTGTGGAGTTAGCATGTTGTCCCTATGCACATGTTGAGCTAGTATGTTTTCCTCATGCACGCATGGAGTTAGCATGTTTTCCCCATGCACGTGTGGAGTTAGCATGTTGTCCCCATGCACATGTGGAGTTAGCCTGTTTTCCCCATGCACGTGTGGAGTTAGCATATTGTCCCCATGCACGTGTGGAGTTAGCATGTTGTCCCCATGCATGTGTGGAGTTAGCATGTTTTCCCCATGCACATGTGGAGTTAGCATATTGTCCCCATGCACGTGTGGAGTTAGCATGTTGTCCCCATGCATGTGTGGAGTAAGCATGTTTTCCCCATGCACATGTGGAGTTAACGTGTTGTCCCCATGCGCATGTGGAGTTAGCATGTTGTCCCCATGCACGTGTATAGTTAGCATGTTGTCCCCATGCACGTGTGTAGTTAGCATGTTTTCCCCATGCATGTGTGGAGTTAGCATGTTGTCCCCATGCACATGTGGCGTTAGCATGTTTTCCCATGCACATGTGGAGTTAGCATGTTGTCCCCATGCATGTGTGGAGTTAGCATGTTTTCCTCGTGTATATGTGGAGCTAGCGTGTTGTCCCCCTGCACATGTGGAGTTAGCATGTTTTCCCTATGAACATGTGGAGTTAGCATGTTGTTCTCATGCACGTGTGGAGTTAGCATGTTGTCCCCATGCACATGTGGAGTTAGCATGTTGTCCCCATGCACGTGTGGAGTTAGCATGCTTTCCTCAGGCACATGTGGAGTTAGCATGTTGTTCTCATGCAGGTGTGGAGTTAGCATGTTGTACCCATGCACATGTGGCGTTAGCATGTTGTCCTCATGCACATGTGGAGTTAGCATGTTTTCCTCATGCATATGTGGAGCTAGCGTGTTGTCCCCATGCACAAGTGGAGTTAGCATGTTTTCCCTATGAACGTGGAGTTAGCATGTTGTTCTCATGCACATGGTATGGTAGCATGTTTCCCCATGCACGTGTGGTGTAGCATCTTGTCTTCCAACACATTCTCACACCCGAAGCATTGAAAAATGACGATGGATGACCAAGAGTTTGTTTTTGACGAGTTGGGAGCCCCAACGCATCGAGAGGCGAAGTGCTGTGCTAAAGCACTTTCTGAATGCCGCGGCAAAACAGAGATTTCACCAAATTCTGACCTTTATTCTCTGGCTATTTAACCTTCCCCTCACCCCCATTGTAACCTTAACTCTCTTGTGCGTGCAAGACAGTGTTTCTAGTTGTAACATACCACACAAACATGGTTAACGGGAAGTTTAGAATGAGAAACAGGGTTAAGGTTAGGATGGGGTGAGGGGAAGGTTAAATAGCAAAATGTTAGAGATCAAATATCAGTGAAATGTGCGTTTTACCGCGGGCGTCGGAAACCGATGCTCTAGCACAGCGCGTCGCCTCCTGGCGTGTTGGTAGTCCCAACGCGTCGGAAACAAACGCCTGATCACCCAGCGTCAGTTTTCCATGCTTCAGGTGTGCGAATATGTTGTCTCCGGCTTCCTCCCACAGTCCAGAAACAAGACTGTCGGTTGATTGGTCTCTCTAAAATTGTCCTTAGGTCTGGGTGTGTGCAAACTTATTAGTTTGTCCTGTGTGTTTCTGTGTTGCCATGAGTTAGACTGGCATCCTGTCCAGGGTCTACCCCGCCTGCATGCCCGAATACTGCTGGAGATAGGCACCAGCCCTGCGACTGCATACTTTGTCCAGAAAAGCTTGGTGTTTCCAACAAGCCCAAAGATTTTACATTCAGGAAGTTCACCCAGAAATGTGTATTTAGAGGTATTCAGTGTATTTCCAGTATTGCATGTTTCTCCAAAACACCAACAGACAAAATGGTTTACATCAAGTCATTTTTAAAACTGCTGTTTGAGTTTTTCTTTGGAGTAAAAGCTTAATGTGATTAACTTGCTGAAGATAAGAAACTTTGTTTGCATTGTGTAGATCTGAATAAACGTCCCAATGAAACATAGTTCAGACTCACCCCTTAGCCTAACTAAACACACCCAGCATAAGAAAATGAAAGCAACTAAAACACCAAATGTTGAAATCACAGAAATAACTAAAAAAATCAGACTGAAGTTTTCTCTTCTGGAGTGGGGAGACACTTCCAAGTCCTGTCCTCTTACCTTTTCCTCTAGAGTCCATTTTTCCTGGATGGAGTGTCATCATATTTTACTATTACCTATCAATTGGTTTCTAATCGCAGTAACGAGGCAGCTAGCTGGCTGGTGACAGAGCACTAACGGCCTCGTAGGGAACATTAAGAAGGCTGGGTTATGCTGTGAGCCGTTAACTACCTACAGGCACTGGCTAATGGCTCCAAATGACCTCCTCAGTGGCTATTAGCACATAATTAGAACCTGTAGACCAGTGGTGACCTCGGCCGGACACACGTGATTACTCCTCTCCCTGTGATCTCTCTTATTCTCACCTCTTATCCTCCCCGTTGTGTTCAGTTTTTATTCAAATTCACAGCAATGCATCTATTTCATCTTTCTCATCATTTTTATTTCTACTGATGTAGGATGGCACAGCCTCCCTGGTGGAAGGACTGACCATAAAGTTCATTCTTTCATGAGAACCTAAATGCTGTGTGTAATAAAATAGTAATAATAATAATAATAATAATTATTATTATTATTATTATCATTATTATAACACCAAATAATAGTATTAAAAGCTATAATAATAATAATAATAATTATTATTATTATTATTATAACACCAAATAATAATATTAAAAGTTATAATAATAATAATAATTATTATTATTATTATTATAACACCAAATAATAATATTAAAAGCTATAATAATAATAATAATAATAATAATAATAATAATAATAATAATTATTATTATTATTATTATTATTATTATTATTGTTATTATTATTATTATTATTGCTATTATTATTATTATTATTATAACACCAAATAATAATATTAAAAGTTATAATAATAATAATAAAATGCTGGTGAAGGTTCTCAGTCATCCAGGTCATGGTAATCCAAAAGGGTTCAAATGAAGGCGACTGGACTTCTTTAGTCTCTTGAAGACATTTTGGATGTAATCCGAGGAGCTTTGTCAAGCTAAATGCCTTTAACAGACCACAAAATCCAGTAGCTTCAATTTGAACCCTTTTGTAATAATAATAATAATAATAATAATAATAATAATAATAATAATAATAATAATAATGATAATAATAATGAAAATGATTACAATAGTAAATGTATTTTTATAATTTGCTGTTGTTGCCCCATTATAGGTGGGATCAAATAATTGTTTTGGAGTCTCATGCCTTTCCACTCAGGGTTCAATTTACAAATTCAAACACACACACACATGTTACACACACACACACACACACACACACACACACACACACACACACACACACACACACACACACACACACACACACACACACGCACGCACGCACACACACACACACACACACACACACACAAAGTGTGTGTGTGTCATGGAGAAGTCCTTTTCAAAAGGGTTATTACAGCTGCATGTAAGAATGTGTGAGCAACTTTGCCTCTGCAGAAACTTAAATACCACCAAGCAAATACCACAAAGAAAGACACATTGAATGTAACTATTGATAAATTAAAATAATGTTCTGAAGCAAACCTCTTCTGGTGCTGTTCTACATAGTGGTATCCTTTCAGCCACTGAGGCAAATGTTAAGGAGCAAGTCACCCCCAAATCAACCTTTTCTGCTGATAAACTGTATAAATGAGTGTCTAATAGTGCTGTAGACACACGTAGTCATTATTTTGGCATGTTAGTGCAACTTAGTAAAAATTAAATAATTCTGCCTAACACCATCATTATTCCACCCTCCTCAGGTTAAAATCCAGCATTACATTGAACTTGGATCGGCATCGCTAAACGCTAAGATGTACCAAGTGACGTCGCCTGCCCAAAGTTCGTGGCTGCTGCAGCCGGATCTCAGTCACGCCTCCCACAGGCTCGGCCACTCGCGGGCCGATACGTAACGGCACGTGTCTTCAGTGGAGAAACTGTGACAGCATGCGTGGCTGGGTTGGGGGGTGCTGTCAGTCACTGCTGCAGTCTCTCTCTCTCTCTCTCTCTCTCTCTCTCTCTCTCTCTCTCGGTCCATCAGGTGACTCCTCCTTTTAGCGCATTTTTAAAACAGGAAGTGTGGGTGGGGGGGTGGGGGGTGGGGGGGTCACTTGGTCTTTAAATAAAACAGTGAGGGATCTATGTCTTGACTAGCATGCATCACATGCTGGTGTGTTCAGTCCAAGTCACGTCACTCAAGTCTGCTTCCATGAATATGAAAAAAAAAATCCAATCTCAATGTGATTTTGTCATTTTAAAAACATTCTACTGACCCTGAGGTGTAAAATGTCCCCTTTACTTAGTTTACAGATGTCAGCAGATTCATGATCTGATTGAGCAGCATTTCCTTAAAGCAGGAGGCAAAGCAGCTCGGCGCTGAAAAGAAGAGAAGCTAAACAGCAGCTAAAGCGCTCTGGCAGCCACACCACAACGGGGCTCAGTCACACTGTGTACACTTAGCAGTGCTCTCCTGTTACCAAGAACAAAGGAGAACCTAGCTAGGGTCAGATCAGGACCAGTACAAAAACCATAAAAAGACAACATAAGGAATGTGCTGATTGTTGTGTGTATGAGAGAAAAATGCAACACAGTACCAGTAACTTAAATTATCAGTGAATTATCTCTGAGCCTGTGGGAATTATGTGGGTTATTTGTAACAAGCCGTCAAGGCCAAGTGAGTCTTGAGTTTCAAATATGAGATGAACACTAAACACAGACCCACACCCTGGCCAACTATCTTTCCAGGCCATCGTTCAGCCTTGGACAGGAGAAACAGGTACGCTAGCTGACGTTAGAAGCTGGTGAGGGCATGTAGCAGAGAGTAAACACTGCAGGACAAACGCTACTGGCACTGCCACCAACACAGTAAGTACAGCTGCTGTACCCTTGAGCATGTCATTGCTTTGGCACAATAGCACAGTATGTTTAGCAGAAAAAGAGCAATAGTGTTCCCTGGTTGTGCTGAGAAACACTCACAGCCAGGGTCTTCAGGAACTGGGTCAAACACGGATGCAGAGAACTAGATTTAGTGAACAATTTAGCTTCCTACCAAACTTCAATGCACTCATGAAGAGCAAGAGTTTAGGTTTCTGTCAAAGAACCTACCGCCGAAGCAAGGAGAATCAGATAGATGCTAAGGAAGTGTTTATTAAGGTCATTGATGCTCAAATTCAGCTCCTATGCAGGAGTGTCACCGTGGGACAACCAGGGCGAGGGCAGAACCCCCGCCCCCCCTGCTGCCCACCCCTGGCTAGAAAGGCTGACGTTCCTAATGTCTTTAGGAGATAATGAGACATTTTTGTTCTTCAGATAGTCCACAGCTCAGGAAACAGAGCTGGTAGATGACGACAGCAGAATAACCCCCCTGGCAAATCTTCTGTTCCGGAGACCCCCACCCCCTTATGAACTCCTGTGTATTGCATGGCCTCTTGCTTTAACTTGGAATAAGTATCTCTTTGAGCTTAATGTTCAGTTTACTTCCTCACTTTAGAAGTCACACCTGCATCCTCTCAGTGATTACTTCCCGCAGCAGATGCAGTCCCTGGTTTTCAGCTACTCGTCTTGCCAGATCCTCATCGCAGCTTCCTGTAATTCTGCTGGTTCTGTTCAGTTCCCTGGACCAATTCTGTGTGACAGTTGTATTAAACATTGTGAGCTCTTAAACTCAGTAGAGAAATGCTCCAGGTCAAAATAACTGCCACACGGGCTTCGACTCACATCAGCTGTTCTTGTGCTCACCACAGCCCCACCCGCACAGGTGCCCTCGCTGTGTCATCAGGAGTTGGACACGTTTTTTCTTTGGCTGCACATCAATAAAAACTGTAAAAGTGAAAGTTGTCAAAGGTAACGGACCTTTATTCAGCTGGCAGCAAAGACACCTAAATGGTATTGATCTTTTGTGGCTGGTTTGGTTGCTTATGCACTGTGAGTGATTACATGTACGCACCAGGCAGTTAACCATGGACGTAATTTATTTTTTGGGGGGGGGGGGGAACATGTCCCCCCAACTTTTTCCAAAGTCAAGTTTTGACCCCTGCACTTTTTACCATCCAAAAACAATATTACGCTTTATTATATTTACTCTGGTTGAGCTCTATGACCAAGCAGAAAGCAACCTTTTGTGTTGAAGCCTGTTTCCCATTAGAGCATACTGTAAAGGACCCCCCCCCCCCCCCCACACACACACACACACACACTTCTAAAGTAAAAATTACGTCCATGCAGGTAACTGTTGTATAGCGTTGACTCTGAAATAAAGCAACGCTGGATCCTGTGCAGGGACAAAAGCAGCTGGTGTCTAGAGGTAAGTGGTGCATTTAAGTCGGGGTTTAGGTCCATCCTTAAGTACCGTTCCAGAATAGTAGAAGTTTGGCCCTCAAGCTTGGGCTCTTGATGCTGATTTTCACTAAAAAGTAGACTCCAACTATACCAACAATACGGCTCGGTCCAAACCAACCACTGGACCAACCGGTTGTCAGGCTCGCCAAATCGCTGCACTTCACTGGGTCCTCCGTTCATCACACACTCACATGTTTAGCAACAGAACACCACTGGTGTGAGAGGTTCTCTGCTCAATAATATTGGAGTTGTAACAGCCGGCTGCTACCACTTCAACTTTAGGACAAACGACCCAAAAGTCCTAAAAACAAAAACATCATTTGAAATCACGGACAACAAGAGACATTTGCACATAGAAAATGGCGACTGGTGTTTAGCACTAGAGTAGGCCCTCGCTACAACGCTGTTCACCCTTTGTGGCTTCACTGTTTGTGTACTTTTTCCTGCTGATAAATGAAAGGAACAACAAAAATCAACATGAACAAAAATTGAATCAGAAAATGGAAAACATAGGCGAACGGAAAACAAAAGCCAATCAGCAATTGGGACAGGCGGGACCATACGAGAAATGAACCAGTCAGTGTCCGGAGTCAGTCGCCACTTGAGCAAGGCAGTTGTAACCATACATGCTGGTAACCGTTGAACAATTTTGGTCTAAAACGGAAAACGTCCGCAGCTGGGAGGAAAAGCATTGATGCATCTAAGGCTTTGCTTTGTGAGGAATACGTCTTCGATATCCTAGCGCTGTTTTTGTGAAGAAAAGCGTTCAGGCAGCTCACTTTAGTTAAGTAGTTAAGGGAAAACTAATGAATACATGTGAAAACAATTCTTATTTAGCAGAATTTTGCACATTGTGCACATTGTGCTCTGAGTCACGATTAGGGCATTGAGAGTGTTTAAATAAGAGAGAAATGGGAAAACGCTGATGCGTGTTTGAGAAAAGTGTATAAAGTGTGTGGCGAGGGGTTCTACAGCCTTAAAACATCGATAATAATCGTAAAAAATGAAGCTGGCTACTTCGCAGACTTTCTGGTTATTTTTAGAACGTAACCCCCGTGATAAACAAGGGTCCACTTTGTCTCATTTCCTGAAGCAACGCGGGCGTCCGGTTCTGGTGGGTGTGGCCTAGGGATGATAGCCAATGGGAGGGGTGAGTGTTCTGTGATCGTGTTTGTGTTTAAAAGCTAGCTGGTTTGCAGATTTGCCATTGCAGCTTTGAGATGAATGTAGCAGAGGCAGCTACACAGATTTACGGATCGGTTTCTATCAAAAATAAAAACACTTTTAAATATAGTTTAATGTGGTGTTGAGCTGTGATCGGCTGGCAATCTATCCAGGGTGTACCCCGCCTGTTTTCCCGTTGACTGCTGGAGATAGGCACCAGCCCCCCCCAACCCCCCCCCCCCCCCCCCCCCCCCGGACCCTGCATGGACATGCCGGTTCAGAAAATGGATGGATGAATGGATGGATGTGTTGTTGAGCAGGCAAAAAAAAAATCATGACTAATTGCTTTTTGTAGTTTTTATTATAAGAAATTTAACTTTTGTGCACTGCAGACATTTTCACACTGAGAGTTTTGGCCCAGGTCTTTAGGCATAACTGGTTTCAGTGTAATCAAAAGAATTATATTTGTGTGGAACAAAATGACGACTGCTAAGTACAAACTGTGCATGTGACTTGGAGAAATTATGACTAGAAAGCAACCTGCTGGCTGATGTCCACATTTATTTTCCAACAATAACCAAAGGTTTTCCTTTGGGATGCAATCACTGACCTCATGTGGTGTACATGAGGGATGTGTGTTGGTTAAATTATGGCGATCTCGATACGGGGACACGATCCAATGTATCATAATTGTTTGTGATACATTCAGTCAGACGATATTAGACAGAATTTATCGTAGGAAAATTCTATAAACAGTCCAAACTGATATTTCACGTGTTCAGCATGAGGTATCTGAACCATAATAGAGGGATCTACATTTCAATGGTGGAAACAAAACCCATTGCACATGGCTGCCAACTAGTGGTCGGTGTTTGAATTGCACCAAAAGAAAAGAAAATACACAAATGTTTGCATGTCAATTTTTCCACAAATTACACACACAGCTTTTGAATATTGATATAATATTGCAGGAAAAAATATCACGATCTATTGCCATATCGATATTTTCTTACATCCCTAGTATACATAAATAATATTGTTATTAAACCACTTAATAATAATAATAATAATAATAATAATAATAATAATAATAATAATAATTGGTGAAGTAAGGTAGTTTTCTGTGGGACACATTTCTGTGTAAACAATGCTACAATATGTTTTCTTGCCTGTTAAAACTCATAACTCAGTGAAGGGCTAATATTTGTTGTGCTGACCACCATGGCCGCCATTTGAATTTATGTTTCCTGGCTTTTCTTTCTGTTTGTCTGTCAGCCACAGGGTCATTTTCTACAAATCACACCAGTAATAAGACAAAAATGTGCATAGTAAGAACAGCAGACACGTCAGTGTTGTTTCATTTTGTTTTCATTCCTGTTGAATGTGATACATCCAGTATAAAATCTAAAAGGTTTCCAGAACCAGGAGGAGGATGGTCCTCACTGCCGGTGGCTGGACCGCAGAGACGGGAGGCAACGTGAGGTCACGCCAAAAGGGAGCATGCAGATATCCCCATTTCCTGTTCTGTGTCAGCAGGTCTTAAGAAGCCTTTTTGGACAGTGGCACGAGTCAGACTCAAGCACCAATCTGTGTGCACACAACCACGTGCACGTAACTGCAGTCTTCCCTGAATTCATTTGTTTTCATTTGTCCTCTGTCAGCAAGCCTTTCCTCTAAAGATATCTTCAAACCAATGAGCCTCTTCTCCCTTTTAGAGGATTTCATCCTCTAATCAGCTCACTGGTGCTTTTGATGTAATTAGTTTTATTTATCATTAGTTTTATATCAGATCAAACATTTATGGCTTTTGTGGAGAATCACAGAGTTCTTTCTCTTCAGTATATTCTCAACAGCGGAACGGTGAACCAGAAAAAAGGCAAACAGGGTTTCTGTATTTTTACAGCAAAGATCACAGCCTTGGTGGGGGCCAGTTACCATGGGGAACACAGAGAGTCCAACAATAGCCTCCAGTCTGGACGTAGCCTTGTTTCAGAGGGGAGTCCACTCCAGTGTGTTACAGCAGCTGTGCACTATGCTGGTCAAACAGGCACGAATGTGCAAACTCATGCAGAGGTGCATCAACCAAACCTAGAGTGGAAATACACAAAACACCCTTAAGGATAAAAACCAGGGTTATTCCTGGTGCACACGGGCGGTGAGACATGCAGCTGTAATCGGCAAGAAAAGAGAAAGATGTTGGAAATTACGCTTCCATGTCATTTATTTCATGGAGATGGCCGCAAACCTCTGGACACACTTAATCAGGGAAAGGGCACACCTCCAAGTATCCATTCTTTTGTAATGGCATTACACCACACAAGTAAGATTTAGAGATCCCTTAATGTGGAACAGTCTTCTGCATAAAAGTATATACAAAGGTTAATACTGCAATAATACGTTCCTGGAGGGCATTGTAATCATTATCTCTCTGGTGGTATCAATTAGAAGCACTTTACTGCAGGTAATGACTAAGATTCCAGTACAAAATGACATTATTATTATTATCCCCATCTATAATTTCAGAGTGGATACACAAGATATGGGAAAAAAGGGAAGTTTAAGTTCAACCAAAGGTAGCCTTAAAAGTGAGAAGAGTTTTATTGTTGGAGGTAAGGAAGGAAACTGAGGCTGAATGGCTCATTCAAGTGTGGGCATGTGTGTTCCTAACCTCATATACATGTGCACATGCGGATGTGCCGGAGATTTCAAAGGGCCTCTCCGAAAAAACTAAAGGAAATATACACAAAACTAGCATCCTCTTATTCATGGCTTGACTGGAACAGTTTCCTCAAAGTAGCTTGTGTGAGAGCACAGCTGTGTGGTTAAGAGAAGGGTACAGAGCAGAGAGAGAGAGAGAGAGAGAGAGAGAGAGAGAGAGAGAGAGAGAGAGAGAGAGAGAGAGAGAGAGGTGTCCTCAGAAACCCAGTAGCAAATATTTGCATTCCTCAAAGCGCGGGAGTGTTGTTCTTCGCTCTCTGCTGTTTATCTGAGGAGAAGGAGTAAAGGCAGAAGTTTGAAAGTCTGCACAAGTTGTTAATGATTAGTTCCAGTTTAACCCCCCCCCCCCCCCCCCCCAATTAACAATGACAAATGTTTTGTTTCATTCACGTGCTCATGGTTGCACACATGCTCCATGCATGCAGGTGTGGACTTTCAGGCCATAAGCTGTTTTATTTGGAATAAACACACATAGCAGCATTCTCTTAGCCTGTTCTTAGACCAAATTAATTGGACCTTGGTGACATCCATCACAGGGTTGTCATGGCGCTGACCTTTCCACTGAAGCGATTCATAACCAGGAAGTTACATGAGCCAGGTGGCTGCCTAATCCGTCACATGCTCCACCACGATGCTCCATCACAAACACCACCTTTCAGATGAGCCTGGGACAAGCTGGCTGACAACTAAGTGTGTTTACCATCTCTGCTGTTGGAATATCATTCGACATCACCTAAAAACGGTCATGCAACCCTCCATCTTGACTCGTACACTTCAGTAAACATGGTCAGCAGCAAAGTTTAGCACTCCTCAAGGGGTCGTGTCCAGCGGCGTTATTTTGGATTCAAACTTTGAAACATCGTCACCTGCCATGAAGCTAACACACTGGTATTGGTGACTATAGTTTCGTCTTTGCTTGAGTTGTGCTACTCACAATAATCACGTACGCGGCGGGCTCCATGAGCAGAACCAGTACTTTTTAAAACATTGCATTTCCTTACAACTCTGCCTTGGAAATCCAAACATACTTCTTTTAGTAGGGCGTTTACTACTATGTATTCATGTGATTCATAGGAAATATGCCTCAGGCTAGTAGCTTTAAAGCTACTTTCATTTCCCAAATTCAACAGCTGTTCAGTCAGGACTATTTAAAAACCATTTACTTCTCCATCAACATTATCGTTTGGGCTTGAACAAAAAAGTGCACCATTTTACTGATGATGCTGATAGTTATCCTTGTAATACCAAGTGGATGTAACCTGTTTTGTACTTTAAATTCTAGTTTCTGCCTGCTTTTCTCTTCTCTTCACCTTGGCTCTTTACACCACGTGACATGTTGAATTTAGTTGTTTTTATTTCTGTTTAATAAATACATTTATTAACTGGTAGCTAAGTCAAGGCATAGGTGGAGACTTTTTTGTTAGAAAAACACCTGGGAGAAAGGACTGAGAGAGCGGCAGCACCCCCCTCAACCTGCCGCATGCGCTCTCGGAGTTTCTCAGTCAGAGTAAAGAGTCGTTGACAAGTGCGTGCACACGAGCACACACAGACAGCAGACTCACCGCTCAGGAGAAGAGCAGAAACAGAAACTGACTGCAGGGAGGAGGATTTCCTGTTCACCTCCTTCATTAGAAAAAAGGGGAGGAGGACATTTTTCTTAAAGAGAGGAGCGGCTCCGAGCGCCAACATGTCATACCATAAGGTGAGTGGTTGAGCCAGGTTGAGATGCGGCGAGACCAAGTCCCCATAATTCGGTTCTGGATATGACGCAAACAAGGAAGTGGCAAACATTGCAGTTCCACCATCATCCACTAGGGGCTGGCATCAGAAGTGAGCAAATCTTCATTGACTCCCATGTTAAAAACGTAACAGCAGAAATAAACATGTTTACAGCCTGGCCACAAAAACACATTTTAGGTCTAATAGATCTAGTTTACACTCATGCATTTTTTGTTACTCTTCTATTTAAGTGTATTAAATACTTAAAAATCTGAAGGATTTTTTCTGAATGAGCATCGTGACTTCAGAGCTAGCTCTGGAGAAAGGCGTTAGCCTCACGTTAATAGATGTTCGGCCTTTATGACTCTCTGTGTGGTTGTGTTCGTGTTTGGATGTAAATCATGGAATTATTTGGACAAAGAGAGAAAGCTGTGGTTATTGACTGCACAAACAGATTAACCAAGCAGTTTGTGCTGTTTTTTTATCAGTAAGTAAATGTATATTTCTGTACTTTACTTAGTTTTTTTTTAATAGGGGAATGCTGTGTCATTTAACTGCTTGGTCAAACATGTTGGTGGTGCTGCTGGCTGGATAAGGAACTTGAGCTTGAAGCAAAACTGGAAAAATTACAATATGGTGCAAAAGTCCATTTATTTCAGTAATTCAACTAGACCGAGAGACCGTTTAAAGGCTCATGAACCCTTTGGTTTTGCTTCATATAACACAGTGACATTTAAATAATTAAAAAGCATATTTATCTATTTATTTATTTTAGAAATTGAGAGCTTGCGTTTACAAAAATAATATCCATGTCTAAAGTTTGATGTTCTGCCTCTTTATTTTTAATTAACCTTTCCACTGTCCTATCAGGTGACCCTGCCAGGACAGGAGGTGGTTAAACTTGGTTTAAATTTTATCCCTTGGCAGGGATGAAATGAAAATACACCATACATTAAACGCACGCTCCGTAAAATGACGCCGTCAGGGTGAGGAGGAGGAGATTTTAAAATTCGAACGGCTGTTGCTCACTTCCCCGCCCTTCCTGAAAGAGCCGAAAGCCACACCTCCCAATGTGCACGCGCAGGAAAAGCAGAGTCAACACCAGAGCAGCATTGCTTCTTCGTAATAGAGCTGAGCTAGTGTTAGCAATGGAGTTATCTGAGGTAAGAAAGTTGTATTTAACCAGCACATTAAACACTTACTGTTTACAAAAGGCATTTTATAAAGAATATCTATAAATATATTTTAAAATACCAGTAACAGTTGACAATCTATATTGTAAATAAAATTAATCCTATCAAATTGTTAGCATTTATTACGAGTAATTAGCTTATTTTTAATTGCTTTGCCATTCAAGATGGGATGAATATATCAAAGCATATAAATAATTTATGTAGAAATCATGAATAAACACTGCATTCTGTGTAGTCCTCCTATATTCATGGTTGTTTTCATAGGGTTTCTGTTTATTGTTGGTTTAGCCCAAATTTTGACTAGATGTAAACCTGATCTGTGTCAAAATTGATTAATATGCAAGAGTACTTTTTATAATAGTATAATTTTTTTTATTCTAATATAATTTAGAGTTCAGTGATAGAGGAATCCTCTGAGGAAGAGTTTGAACCTCCTATTGCATCCTCAAGACGTGGTGCAAAAAGGAGATGCCCACCATCATCTCACAGCCGCGGTGCGTCCAGAGGCCGAAGAAGTGCGAGACACTCAGCTGTGGACCTTGGAGATGAAGATCTCTCTCGAGTTCGGAATCTTCGTTCCGAGCGAATAGACTTTGAACGTGTAAGCATAACAAAATTACACTAAATTATCCTACAAACTGTTGCTGTAGCATCTCTTTCCACTTTTGTAGCAACACATACAGAACCTGAACCCTCGGCAGGCTATTGACATCCTTACCATGGTGCTGGACAGAGACCCTGGTGTTCTCTTTGATGTACTTGCCCTCTCTGGTCCACCTGCCACAACACCTCCAACATCCAATCAACCTTCATGGTGTGTATGCTCCCACTGCAGAGATATGCCAACTGATTTGGAAAAGAAATGCTGCCAACAACCTCCCCAGACATGTATTTCAACTGTACCACACATGGAGAAGTTTATTTTGCAAAATGGTGTTCTTCGCCTGGCCAGAACATTGTGGAATGAGTTTCGAGCGGTTTATGATGACCCGGACCCTGGTGAGGACAACAGACAGTTCCGCCATGCAGCTTACAGACAGTTTGTAGCATGGCAGCGTGGAAAACTTGGTGGAGGACGCAGAGTAGTAATCCCAAGATGCGTTGTCTGGAGGATAAGGGGGAAATTCCCTGACCCCAATGGTAACTACACTGGTTTTATTCCAAGACGATTGTAAATAAATGTATATATTTGATATTTTACATAAGTTTGTTTTTTATATATTTTTGTTTGATGCTCTAATAAAGTGTTCTAAAGCACAACTCTCTGTTGCATTTGTAAAAATACCATAAATTTTAAAACTCCTGCACAACAACAAAAACTTATGTCTACCTCCATTATTTTACATACATTTTTAAATTATTAGTCCTTATTTCCCCAAAATACATCTTTATTTAAAAATAAATAAATAAATAAATGAAACACAGGAAACAAAAATAAAGAAGGTTTTGGGTTTTCTCTTGCCTCCCCCATCACCTATGACTGTGGCAAAGTTTTACCTGTAAATAAAAAATAAACTAAATTAGCAATGGACTATTGTGTGGAAGATGTAAGGCAGATAATGTTTTATTTTACCATCACCACGAGTCCGTAGGTGTTGTAGAAGTTCCTCTGTTGATGGTGCAGGGACTCCGGACAGCAAACCGTAACGCCTTGGATCCTCAGGCCTTAGCTTGTAGCGTCGAGGAAGACCTTTCTTGCTTGTCAAACGTTGGTTGACGATCATGGTTTCTTAGTTTCACCTTGTTCCATCACCTCCTCCAAATTATCATAGCTATGAAAATAAAATACAAGCACAAGAATATGATTAGAATCAATGCATATTTTATCATTTTGAAGGTAATAGACCTCGTCTATTGGCCGTCATCATCACCCTCTCCTTATTTTTCTCACTCTACTTATCACGCATTTCTCTGTATCCACTGAATTCCTTCTTTACAAATAATTTCCTGTCTCTCTCTTTACATTTTAAAAACACAATTGTGTTATTTTTTTCTCATAAACTTTGAAATAAAAATATAATTTTTTAAAATATGTTTAATTTTGTTGTTGTGAAGTGCCTCAAGAGTTTTATCTTGAGAGGCGCTATATAAAATGTAGTTTTACTATTTATTTCTATACATTTTTTATAGTCATTCATTATCCCATTTCTAGAATTTTTTCAAAATAATCCACCACTAACTTAAAACAAACAGAGGCAAAATTATAATATTCCTGGTAGAGGTTTTTACGCAGCTATTTACCTTTCAGATGACTCTCCATGAATGCTAGACAGAGCTGGCACTGGTGTTGGAGAAATAAACAGTTGGCGTTTCAATGGTGTAGATGTTGATGCTTCATATTTGGACTGATGACTGTAAAAAACAAAGCCCAAAAATTAGTGATCACAAGCTAAACATGTCTCCCCAGCCTTCACAGATTTTTGCACGAGCTGATTATCATTACTTTTATTTTAATATGGAGTTTTCACGTAGGTAAGACCACAAAACCAGACAGTAATCTGTACACGTGGCCCACCCAGGTTAGCACCAGTGTTGGGAACGTTACTTTAAAAAAGTAATTAGTTATAGTTACTGATTACTTTGTCAAAAAAGTAACTCAGTTACTAACTGAGTTACAAGATCATAAAAGTAACTAATTACCAACAAAAATAAATACTTAGTTACTTTTTTCATTAAAGAATGCAATAATTACTACAATAGTGAAATATAAATGACTAATGACTGGAACATAATAAAATGTATGTCCAAAATGTTTTTTATAAACCTGAATAATTTCAATAAATAAGCACTTAACAGGAGGAACTACTAACAGGAACATTACACTTATCTAGACTATTAAAAGGTCACTGTGTGATATTTAACAAGACCCCAATCAGCTAACATTTATAATTGCAAATAGAAACACCTGTAAAGGTTCCCGAGCCTTTAAACGGTCTCTCAGTCTAGTTAAATTACAGAAATGAATGTAATTTTGCACAGTATTCCAATTTTTCCAGCTTCACATAATTGTGTGTTTTTAGCAGCATTTCTGTTGCTGCTAATCTAGTAACGGTTAAATAAATAAATAAAATCCTTTAAAATGACACTAGAAGAGGCACAAGCCTGATGGAGGACTTAAATGTACTAACGTGGGTCAGACCCAACCACAGAAGAGCTGAAGCTGGGTGGTAAACACACACAGGTAGTTCTGATAACACCTGAGCTCCATGTCGTCTGAGACTGATGCATCAGTGTTACAGCGGGACTAAAGACATGATCAGAAACAGGTTACAGCTGGATGATCTAGGAAGGTAGAAGATCAGGACGTCTGAGCGGTGAACAGGTGAGCGGACCTTCGGGTCCTGCTGTCACGCTAAGAAGGGCACGGCTGCAGACCCGTCGCAGATTCGCTGCTGCAGATTCCCACCTGCAGCAGCGAATCTGCGGGGGGTCTGCAGCCGTAGATATTCATCACGTCTTCCTCGTTCTTCACGGGCCGTGATGCTCTTGGATGCTCTAGCTCCTGATCAGCTGATGACAGCTTCTACACACCGCGCTGCTTAACGCACGCATTTCCTTATCAGTAACAGAAACGACGTTTTGATAAAAGAAGATGTGGGCCGCTGCTGTAAAAAGTGAGGCGCGAACCGGAAAAGCGTCTGCCGATCACAATTCAACAACGGATTATGAAAGAACGGATAACGCTCGAAACACGCAGATTCTTCCTGATGTGAGAGGTGAGTCTCCACTTTGTTTTGGTTGTTTTGGCGTCGACATCATCCTAGCGCGCCGACACCTCTCTCTCCCTGGCTGCAGCTGAAGTGTGACGGTCAGAAAGCCTGTTGCTCAACGTTCGACAAGCACATAGTAACGCACAACCTTCCGTCCCCAGTAACGGTAACGGCGGGAAAAGTAATTAATTAGATTATTCCGTTACCTATAAAAGAACGCCGTTAGAAATGCCGTTATACTTAAACGGCGTTACTCCCAACACTGGTTAGCACAATATGTCTTTCAGTGCTAATGGAAACGTAAGGTTTTGGATACGTTCCTGATCAATCACACCTAATTCTAACTGCTGAATCATCTCCTCAGACTTCTACAAGTACTACATGAGCTGCTGATTACTCATTTTAATCAAACACGCAGCTCAGGAAAGTGTAAACATCTAATTCAGCTTTCAAGATGCTAACTGAACCCCGCTAACGGGGAAGTTATAAACAAGAGCTTAAAACAATACACTGATATGGCCTATAGTTAAACGCCACACTAATCATTAGCTCCCATATAAAAAAAAAACTAAAATCCTCTTTCGTTACTCAAACTTCTTCCAAATATAGCATAACTAATTCGACTAGCATCGATTCATGTCGACTTAGCATTCAAGCTAATGCTACATTAGCCAATAGGACACCAAGCATACAAAGCTTGTTTGCTCTATTACTTCTTTCAGTGAAAGAAAGATTTTAAGTAAATTTATCCGAAAAACAATAAATAACTTACCTGTCCAAAAGATAATTTGCCAACTCTTCATCCGTTTTCAGGCCGTGTAGATCACGAAAATCTCTCCATCGTTTAAAACAATCTCCAATGTAAATTCTACTCGACTGTCTCAAACGTCTTACAGCCACTTTTGAAGAAGGGCTTTTAAACTTTTTAAATGTTTTTTGAGATGTGGAAGGCAGTCGAGGAATCGGTAATTTGGGGTTTTGTTGCTCCATGTTTCTGCAGTAAGCCGAGTGAGGCGCGTGACACTGTTGTGCACGCTGAGACCTGCTCGTGCTCGATGATTGACAGCTGCCCCCTGGTGGTAACGCAGAGCTATTGGTCAACGCGTTAGGCTTGCAGAAATATTGGCTGAGCTCTACAGGGGAGGGGAGGGACTTAGGAGAAAATTGAAATAGTAAGGATTATTTACTTTTTTAAATAAAATTGGGTCAGATGGTCAAAATAAAACATTTTTAAAGTTATTCTACATTTAAATGTTACAGACTGTGCCTTTAACAATGCGGGAAGATTAAACAAACTTTGTAGGGGGGAAATTTTCATGAACGATTAAAATACGATCAATTGAGATTAATTGATTACAAAGCCTCTAATATATATATATATATATATATATATATATATATATATATAGACAGATAGATAGATAGATAGATAGATGATAGATAGATAGATAGATAGATGATAGATAGATACAAAATATAACTACATGCGTTTTCCAAACCTCTGCTTGTTTGTAAGATCGGTTGAAATTGGTTAAAATATAACGTGTTTTATAAATTTTCCTTTAATAATGGAGACAGCTTAAAGTAGAGAAATGAACATCCATTTCCTGGGCAACAGCTCTGGTAGACATTCCTGCAGTCAGCCTGCCAATTGCACACTCCGTCAAAGGTTACAACATCTGTGGCTTTGTGCTGTTTGCTCAAACTGCACATTTCAGGGTGGCCTTTTATTGTGGGCAGTCTAACAGGTGTGATATGCCACACCTGTGAGGTAGGATGGATTATCTTGGTAAAGGAAATGTGCCCACTCACACACATGTAGACAGATTTCAGAAGAACATTTGAGAGTCGTGGGTGTTTTGTGGATATAGACAAAGTGTCAGATGTTTATGTCCAGCTCATGAAAATGGGAGCAAAAACGAAAGTGTTGCATTTATTTTTTGGTTCAGTGTAATTTACCAACTGAAGTATTTGTTCACAAAAATACTGTTTCATAAAACGTAACATCTCAGTGGTAATGTTTTATCGTGCATTGTTGTTGCTCTGGAAGATGGAAAATAGCACGATGCAGGACCTTTAAGATGCTTTTGGTTTGGTTTTTGCTGTTTGACACGAGGAATATTAGCAAAAATAAAGCCTAAACTAAAACATGTGTACGTGTTTCGCCCAAGTTTAACAACACATCAGAGACTTTTTACTATAAAAACCAAAATGTGTTCATTTTTAAAATACAAAAGTATTTTCCAGACATGTTAGGATTTTCAGGAAGGGCATCTACTTAGAACAAAAGGCAGATAAGAGACTTATTTTAATATAGTTTTGTTTCCTTAGCACGGTACTGTGGCTGCTCTGCCTGTTCAGACTAAAACCATTCAGTAAATAAAATTTCAACCAAACAACATCGAGACAAATGAATGCCAGCCCTGCATGAAAAAGAACTTTAAAGGAAGTGAGTCATTCTTGTAAGAAGAGCAACAAAGGTGGCTTATGGATGGTTGAATCTAACTTCTGCGTCTATCTGCTGTACTCATGACTGCCACTTTGGTTAGTTTCTACTTCCCTTTTAGCTAAACAATGTCTGTGTTTAGTATATACTGTCACTGTCCAGATTGTTGCTCATGGCATATGAAAGGCTTTTTGTTGACTACTGCACCTGCAGTTTGGCCACAACTGTCACGCCAAAGTCGTGTTTGATGGAGTTGGCTTCTATTGTCCTTTTTTTATGTCGTTATTTTTTTAAGCAAAGTGGTAAACATTACTTTACATTCTGAGTAACGTTCCAAATAACCATGAAATCAGATTAAATGTAACATTTGAGCTTTATGCTATACCAAATGTGTGTGTGCAGAAGCAGCTTGCTTTACACGTTAAAAACCCAACAACAAAGACTCAAACTACACACTCATGAAGGAATTGTACATGTTCCCTGCAATTTTTATTATTTTATAAATAGAATTCATTAAAAATACTACAATGTTGTGGAAAAAAAAATTGAATTTGACACAAAGTTTCTCCCTTATTCTCAAGACGATCATTTAACAAATCAACAGTAAATAATCTGAGTGAGTCTAATGACTGGATTCATGCTAAAGGAGAAATATGCTGTGGGTCTGTAGTGTTTAACTGAGCAATGACAGCAGAAAAGAGGGCGTTATAATATTAAGTGTCTCCCATATTAGCACAGATGACTCTAAAGTTAATATGAACAGGGGCGAGGTTATAGCACCTTCCTGAATGGGGTTGATGCGCACCGCAGCACAGCAGAGCCCGGAGGCGATAGGCAGGAACATAAGAGAAATGGAAAGGCTGAGCTATTCACCCAAAGGGATTAGATTTTAAATAGATATCAGCTCTTATATGATTCTCTCTTTCTTTCTTTTGTCTGTAAGTGGGTGTAATTTGGAGTGTGTAATGAAAGAAAAGGCAACTATAGGTTAATCTGATTGACCTCCACACTCTGGGGACCCAGGGTTATAGTTAGGAGATTCACCATCTCCCCCGTCAGCCGGCTCCGACTGCCCTCTGAGAGGTAATGAAAGTTAGGAACCTGACGTGGTGAACGAGTAAAAGAAACAGGTCCCTCTGTTTTTTAGTGAGCAGAATTTTTGAAAGGAAGACAAATCTGACACAAAAGCGTGTCGGTAACAGAATTTAGCTTTATTTGTAGAGCTGTTCTTCTTTGCTTCGCTTCAGCTGGACATTAAAAAGAAATTGGTCTGAAAGAAAGAAGAAAGACTTGAACAACACTCTAAAACTTGGCCCTGCATCTCATTTTTCAAGTTGGTTTTTTTTATTAAAAATAAAATAAAAAATACAATAAATGTGAAAGTAAACTATTGAATCACACAAACAGGATCTTCCCGGCAGTGAAGACAAATCCAGCAAAAACACAAGGATAAACCAACACAACAGGGTAAACATGACTTCTGTT
>NC_091749.1:2878600-2943600 GCF_043380555.1 Nothobranchius furzeri | reverse complement strand
ACCAACCCATCTATCCATCTGTTCGTCCATCCATCCATCCATCCATCCATCCATCCATCCATCCATCCACCCACCAACCCATCCATCCTTTCATCCATCCATCTATCCACCCACCAACCCATCCATCCTTTCATCCATTCATCCATCCATCCATCCATCCATCCATCCATCCATCCATCCATCCATCCATTGCACCTGGCGGTAAGGCGTTTCCTGTTTTCAGTGTTTCACTACGTGTAGCTGTTTGGTGTTTGGGGCTCGCTAAAACTGATTTATTTTCTCTGTACTTGGATATCTCCTAGTTATTGTAGCACAAAAGCACGCTAAAACACACATTTTCTGTTGTTCCACCTAGCTTTTAGGGAACCATTTGAGTTCGCACACAGTTTATTTGGTACTGAACAGTTTGCTTGTCCAGTTAGCTTAGCCTCAGCACAGCTATGGCTACGTCTGTCTCTGCTTCTCCGTCTCCTATCTCTTGCTCTCTGTGTCAGATGTTTAGTTACTCCTCTGCCTCCTTTAGTGATAATGGTACGTGTAATAAATGTAGCATTTTTGTAGCTTTGGAGGCGAGGGTGTCGGAATTGGAGTCCCGGCTCCACGCTGTTGAAAAACCCGTAAACAGCCGTAGCTACTTAGCTAGCGCGGGGCTGACTAGCTCAGAACCACCCCGTAGCGACCCTCCAGCAGAACCCGAGCAACCTGGACCTCAGGCCGGCTGGGTGACGGTATGCAGGAAGCATAGAACCCAGCCCGTGGGCCACCACCAACCCGTCCATGTTTCTAATAGATTTTCCCCGCTCAGTGACGCACCCACTGACAAGCCGACTCTGATCATTGGCAGCCCCATAGTCAGAAACCTGGCATTAGAAGCTCCAGCAACCATAGTTAAATGTTTACCTGGGGCCAGAGTGGGCGACATTAAATCTTATCTGAAACTGCTGGCTAAGGATAAGCGTAAATACAGTAAGATTGTTATTCACGCTGGCGGTAACGACACCCGGTTACGCCAATCGGAGGTCACTAAAATTAATGTTGCTTTGGTGTGTATGTTTGCCAGAACAATGTCGGACTCCGCAATTTTCTCTGGCCCCCTACCTGATCAGACCAGTGATGACATGTTTAGCCGCATGCTGTCCTTCAACCGCTGGTTGTCTAGGTGGTGTCCTGAAAACAACGTGGGCTACATTGATAATTGGAAAACTTGTTGGGGAAAACCTGGTCTGATGCGGAGAGAAGGCATCCATCCCTCTTTGGATGGAGCAGCTATTCTTTCTAGGAACATGGCCAGTTTTATTAGTCCTCCATGACAACCCAGGGTCCAGACCAGGAAGCAGAGTCACAGTTTAACATACCCCTCTGCAGCTTCTGTACTGTTACCCACCCACTACCCCATAGAGACAGTGTCCTGCCCACGGCCAAAATCACACAGATTAAATATCAGGCTTAATAAAGCAAATCATGGAAATCTCATAAACATTAGTACAAATTCAAGTGAGCAGAAAACTAGAAAAATTAAATGTGCGTTGTTGAACATTAGATCCATTTTTTTCTAAGACTTTGTTAGTTAATGACTTGATTTGTGATAATCAGATCTCTTTGCTCTCTCTCACAGAATCCTGGCTGCAGCAAGAGGACTATGTTAGCTAAAACGAGTCGACTCCTTCAAATGATTTAAATCATCATATTGCTCGAAGTACAGGGTGAGGAGGAGGAGTAGCAACCATTTTTCATTCGGACTTACTAATCAATCCCTTACCAATTAATAGCTACAGTTCGTTTGAACATCTTATTCTTAGTTTTCCTAATCCAGATTGCAAAACTGTAAAACCACTCTTGTTTGTAGTTTTATATCATCCACCAGGCCCTTACTCTGAGTTTTTGGATCAGATCTTTGATTTTTTATCTGATTTGGTGCTAAATACTGATAGGGTCATTGTAGTGGGGGATTTTAATATTCATGTGGACATTGAAAATGATAGCTCAATGTAGCCTTTAGTAATATCTTAGACTCAATTGGTTTTACTCAAAGAATACATAGCTCCACCCACTCCTGCCATCATACATTGGACCTTGTGCTGACTTATGGCATAGAGTGTGAGGAAATAACAATCTTTTCACATAATCCAGTCCTCTCGGACCACTTTCTGATAACCTTTGAGTTTTTTATAACTGAGTTCTCGAGACATGAAAGTAAATTTCACTATAGTCGGTCTCTATCTGACAACACAGTTACATCTTTTAAATCAACTGTTCCATCTTTACTGTCCTCAGCATCTCAGAGGAACGTAGCAGAGGGCAATATTTTCAGTTTTAGCCCCTCACAAATTGATGCATTAGTTCATCATGTTAATTCCTCTTTACGTGTGGCATTAGATGATGTTGCCCCTTTAAAAAAGAAGGTAATTAGGGACAGGAAGTCGCTCCCTGGTTTAATTCTCATTTACGAGCCTTAAAACAACACTCTAGGAAATTGGAGAGAACATGGCGCTCTACGCACCATGAGGAGGCCTACCTATCCTGGAAAAATAGTCTAGTGCTTTATAAAAGTAAGCTTCGACAAACTAGAACAGCTTATTTCTCAGCACTAATTGAGGAGAATAAGCATAATCCTAAATTTCTTTTCAGTACAGTTGCTAAACTTACACAGAATTATAGCTCTGAGCCATCTATTCCCTTAGCCCTCAGCAGCAATGACTTCATGGGATTTTTTACAAGTAAAATTAATTCTATTAGAAACAAAATCTTTAGCATCCTCCCTAATGCGATTTCTTCTTCTGCCATAAGTGAGGCAGCATCAGAGGTGACTGTAGAACTTCATCTATGCTTGAACCATTTTGATCCAGTTGAGCTTTCAGATTTATCAAAAATATTAGCTTAATCTAAACCTTCAACTTGCATTTTGGATCCAATCCCAACCAAATTATTTAAAGAAGCATTTCCTTTGGTTACTGCCCCCATTCTAGATATAATCAATCTATCCTGAGTAAATGGGTATGCACCACAAGATTTTAAGGTTGCTGTAATCAAACCTTCACTCAAGAAGCCTTCTCTGGATCCAGATGACCCAATGAGTTATAGACCAATATCTAACCTTCCATTTTTATCTAAAGTCCTGGAGAAAATAGTGGCCATCCAAGTATGTGAGCATTTAAACACTAATGCTCTGTTTGAGGAATTTCAGTCTGGTTTTAGAGAGTATCACAGCACTGAAACTGCGTTAGTGACAGTTACAAATGATATTCTCATGGCCTCAGATAAGAATCTTGTGTCTGTTCTAGTCTTGTTAGATCCCAGTGCTGCCTTTGACACAGTTGATCACAATGTTCTTTTAGAAAGGCTTGAACATGTTGTAGGGATCAAAGGAACAGAGCTAGGCTGGTTTAAATCCTACCTGTCTGACAGATTTCATTTTGTAAATGTACATGACAAATCTTCTTCATACTCCAGGGTTACTTGTGGAGTATCACAGGGTTCAGTGCGTGGACCAATTCTTTTTACTATATATATGCTCCCAATTGGTAAAATCATTAGACAGCATGGGATAAACTTCCACTGTTATGCTGATGATACTCAGTTATATTTATCCATTAACCCTGATGAACCTAATCAGTTGGGTAGATTACAGGCTTGTCTTGAGGACATAAAAAATTGGATGACTCTAAACGTTTTGCTTTTAAATCAAGACAAGACGGAAGTTCTCATCTTTGGACCAGGAATCCAGAAAACGAAATTGCTTAGCCAATCACCTGACCTGAATAGCATTACATTATTCTCCGAGAACAAAGTAAGAAACCTTGGTGTTATCTTTGACCAGGACATGCCATTCAAATCCCAGGTTTCACAAGTTTGTAGGATTTCCTTTTTCCACCTTCGGAAAATTGCTAAGATTAAAAGCATCCATTCCAGGAGTGATGCTGAAAAACTAGTTCATGCATTTATTACATCAAGACTGGATTACTGTAACTCATTACTCTCAGGAAGTCAACAGAATGTCCAAAATGCTCTTAATAATCAAGCTCCATCATACATCAGTGATTTGATTGTTCCATACGTTCCTAACCGAGCACTTCGCTCTCAGACTGCAGGTCTACTGGTGGTTCCCAGAATATCTAAAATTAGGGTGGGAGGCAGATCTTTTAGTTATCAGGCTCCTCTCCTGTGGAACCAGTTCCGAGTCCTTAGTCCGTGAGGCAGACACCTTGTCTACTTTTAAGACTAGGCTTAAAACATTTTTATTTGATAGGGCCTGTGCTGTCCTCGCCCTGCGTCTCTTAGTTTCACCTTGCTAGACAGCGAGATAACGATGCTCCAATAACCAGACTTGTTTTCCTTCTTTGTGCTGATTTATTGAAGAATGGCCTCTGACCATTGCCTTCTCTTCGACCATTGTAAAACTGAAAGTACAAAATACTGTATTAGCTAACTAACATTGTAAACTAGCTTGTTACCCGCTTGCTGCAAGCTAACAAGATAAAACTTTCAAATGTACAAATTATCGTACCATTTTTACATAAAACAAAAGATAATGATCATTTTATCGACACTCATACTTACAGACATATCTCGTCCAAGGCAGCAACATTTTAAGGTCCGTATCAGCTTAGAACAATAACATTACGACATCACCTTCCACCATCTTTGATTTCTTCTTCACGTTCTCAATTTTTTTTCCCAAACCAAACCTATATTACAAAGCAGCCACTAGAGGGAGCTCCAGGGCAGTTTACAACAATAACATCCAGTTTGAGTTATAAAAGGCAGAACAGGGCCTATGGTTAAAATCTGACGTTAGCCTAAATCTGGACAAGTGGGCGAGAAGAGGGAGGTGGAGTGTACAGTCGGTAAAGACGGCTCTCCCTTGCCCTGCCTCTAACATGCCTCCATCTAAATAGGATAGATCAGTGGTTCCCAAACCTATTTAGCCGCGCACCCCCTTCTATGTCCCGACCATGTCGACGCACCCCCCCCCCCCTCCCCCAGCCCCCACATCGGGGCATGGCTATATATATATATATATATATATATATATATATATATATATATATATATATATATATATCAGATGTCAAGCTAAACAGAAAGGGTTAAAAAAAATTCCCCATCACTTTCATTTTTTAAATAGTAATTAATAAACATTCAATACCATTACAATTTCCTTTGATTTCATTTTGAATAAATATTTAGAGTGCCCAGATAGCACATAAACATGCAATTTAACGGTTTTCTTAAAGAAGAAACGTTTAACCTGTGCGGCCAGAGCGCTCTCCTTCCTTCTGCTCTGCGTAAACCTGAGCTGATCACCTACTTGTGCGTAATCAAATGTCAATAGGGGACAAGATATAGCCATGATGTTCACTTTTACCTCAGACCGACTTATTGCTGTTTTATGGTGTGGCTGAATCTGCGATCCGCTGTCATGCGGACCGGAATAACAAATGCTGCAGTGGACTTGTGGTCAGGTTCATGAGGAGTCACTGGCTGGAGCGGACCCGACTCATCCCAGAAGCTAATAATATCTTAATTTGACCTTGAATGAAAAATAACCTCTTAAAAGTTTTTATCACGGTGGAGGCAGCGTTCATTTCTGCCTTCAGTCTGACAGCGGGCCGGAGTTAAAGCAGCGTGTGCGCTTATTGAATCTGTGTGTGTGTGCGCGCGCGCACGTGCGCGCGGCACAGCCGCTCAAGTCACTGCGTCTCGCGCTATTTAAACCAATGTTGTAAAATGACTTCTGCCCAGCCCAGATGTGCTCACATGTGCACCCGTGAGCCGTGGTTCAGCCGGAACACGTCTGACCTCTGACAGACGCACTCTGAACTTCAGATCTTCAGCGCGCTGTTAATAGCCTGAATGGGAATCATTTCTTGTTATTTTGTTACATCCACAATGTTCTGTGTGTGAGGTTTACAACGTCAGAACACCTGCATGAGACAGGTGTTAATTACAATCTACCAGAATGACTCGCCACCTTCAGATTTCTCCATCACCGTTAAAAATGATCAAATACGGAACATATCGGCGTGCGCAGGCCAGAGTGCTGAAGCTCAGCGCATTGTTATTATGAAGCTAGGGCACATGTGGAGGACACGCGCGCGTGCAAAAATATACTTGTTTTCAATTACATTTATTGGGCCCACTTACTTTTTCTTTGGCCCGCCCACAAATGAGTTTCTACACTAATGGTGACATATGACAGACTTCTCTGAGCTCCGCAGCCATTACACTTTTCACCTCGCGCACCCCCTAGCGGCAGCTCGCGCACCCCCACACTTTGGGAATCCCTGCGATAGATTATCCAGAGTTATCTCTGTAGTTATGCTGCTATAGGCTTAGACTGCTGGAGGATACACTGACCACTTTTCACGCTCTACTGCTTTCTTCTACAATCTGCTCTTTAACTGTATTATTTTCTGCAATTTCAGCTGTTAACTTTATTTTCTCTCTAAGTGTTTTTTTCCCCAGAAGAAGCTACAATGATGTTCTGCTGAGCTGTGGTGGCCTCATGGAGGGGGCCATCGTCTAGCACACTGCTGCTAACCACTAATACATTCTCTCTCTCCTGATAATAACTTTTTGCTTTCCTTGACGTTGGATGTACTACTACTATAGGAAACATTATTTCTGATTGGCTTAATGAACTGACCTGAATTGGAATGTTTATTATGTGAAGTGCCTTGAGACGACTCTTGTCGTGATTTGGCGCTTTATAAATAAACTTGAATTGAATTAAATTAAATTGAATTGAATTGAATCCACCAACCCATCCATCCATCCATCCATTCCTCTGTCCATCCATCCACCCATTGATTCATCCATCCATCCATTCCTCTGTCCATCCATCCACCCATTGATTCATCCATATACTCATTCATCCAACATCCATCAATCCACCCATCCAGTCATATGTCCATTTAGCCATTCATATACCCATCCATCCACCCATCCTTCCATCTGTCCATCCTTCATCCATCCATCCACTCATCTGTCCACCCATCTATCCACCCACCCATCTATCCATCTATCCATCCATCCATTCATCTGTCCTTCCATCCACCCATCCATCCATTCATCCAAATACCCATTAATCCAACCTTCCATTCATTCATTCATCCATCCATCAACCCACCCATCCAGTCATCTGTCCATCCATCCATTCATCTGCCCATACATCCACTCATCCATCCCTTTATCTGTCCATCCATCATCCATCA
Organism: Nothobranchius furzeri; assembly: GCF_043380555.1. NCBI lineage: Eukaryota > Metazoa > Chordata > Actinopteri > Cyprinodontiformes > Nothobranchiidae > Nothobranchius > Nothobranchius furzeri. The sequence goes on along the minus strand of NC_091749.1, from coordinate 2,936,386 downwards.
ATCCACTCATCTCAAGGCATAGCCATGGTAAAGAGGGTGACTTTCTGGGAAACCCCCACCTCTGATTTCTGCAGACAAAATTTCATTTTATATTTTTCATGCCTGACCTTCAGTATGCACTCAGACTATTCACAACTAAATGTGACACAATTAGGGTGAGAGTCAGCTCCTCCACATCTGAGGTCATGATTCCTGAAAGGAGGAAAACAGAAAGATCTTTCCAGTTTGGGAGCGAGTTTCAGCCTCAAGAGGAGTTTATGTACCAGGGGCCTCATTTATAAAGCTTGCTTACGCACATAACGGGGTCGGAAGACCGCGTAAGCAACTTTCCACGCAAACTTTGTCATTTATAAAAGAAAACTTAGCGGAAAAATGTGCACAACTTTAAGTTGACTAAGGACCTGGCTTACGCACATGTTGGACATGGAGAGCACCTGCAGTGCTGCTGCTGAGAAGATACAATTATGAAACCCTGCAGCATTATCACTTGTACTGCTTCATGCGCACACAGGACAAGACCCCCGGTGTGTGTCCTGTCACTGTGACCCGATTGATGATGAGCCCTGGCTACTTGACCAAGGGAGATGTCCGTTTGGGTGACTGGCTAGCGCACATGACTCTCACCTGGGAGTCTCGGGATCATATCCCAATTGGACCATTTTTTAATTTCCGCCACAGATCTCTCTGAAGAACTCAACATTGACGGCTTCAGCAACGATGTGCCACTCCGTGGATTTTCTCTTATTTGTTTTGCAAAAGCACTTCCTTTCATTTCTCCACCTCACCCACAGGTACCTCAATTTCTGCTTCTGAAATAGCGCTTCCTTGACCTGCGGTCGCGATCGTTAATGGTGGAGCGCTGCAACGAGCCAGCTTATGTATATGCATGAGATCCATACCGCAGTTTGCGTTGACCATTTTTGGTAGAAAGTGGGCGAGGGGGGTGGGGGGGTGGGATGTGATCAAAAAACACCTGAGCACATTTCTAGTTAGCTCCTGATTTATAAAGCGAAGATTGGGTGAAGCTGTGTGTACTCCACATTTGATAGGTCACAAACCTGCTTGGCGTAAGTACTTTATTTTTGCTGAGCTTAAGTACGGTTTTAGTAAGGATTCTACGCCATATTTTATAAAAGAGACCCCTGGTGTCTTGTTGCGAACTGATGGTAGGATAGAGCATGAGATGGACCAATGGATTAGGACTTCATCTGCAGGGATGAGAGCACTTCTCTGGTCTGTTATAACGACAGGCAAAACTCCTGACTTACTGTTCTATTTGCATTCTCACAGTCAAGACATTTAGGTTGTGACTAAAAGAGCAAGATCTGTAATACAAGCAGCTGAAATGCACCACTAACAACATTCCCACTATCTTCACATTTATTGTAACTTTACTTTTAATGGGGCTGCACATTCAAATGAACCTGAGATGGTATGATAAACTTTTGTGAGGGCATTAACTGTCATGGGCTGTGCTGAGCTAACCTCTGTCCAGTCCGAGTCTTTCTGCCTGCAGGTGGGCGTGTTCCGGAGAGCAGCTGTTGTGAATCTTCTCATCAGAGGTCAGGGGATTTAAGGAGCGGCGTGACAACTCACTAGTGCCGGATGATTACTCAGTATTGGGTAGTATCTCGCCTGTACTCTGCCTGTCTCTGGCTTGTTGTCTCCTGTGTTCCCTGCTTGCCTCGTACTTACCTGCCCTGTTCCTCCGACTTCCCCCCAGGTACCTCTCGTTCATTTGACTGCACTCCTCTTCAAGAAAGAAACTCCCGGAATCACCCTGCTTCCAGCAACACCGCTCACCCTGACCGCCTGCTCTCCAACGCTCACCTGCCCCGCTCGGACACTTTGGATTCCTGCCCTCTGCTCCCAGCCATCATCTCTGCCCCTCACAACCATCTCGCGCAGCCAGACCTGACTCGCCCTCCTCTCAAGCACCCCAAACGCTCTGGAAACAGTAAGCCTCCTCTCACCCCGCCTATTTGTATTTTCCTGCAACTACTCATCATTGTCTCTGCTACAGAACGCTATTGGACCCTCCCGAACCCCAGACCGTCACCTGCACTGCTACCAAACAAATACTTTTTTACACACCTTTGCCTCCGTGGTGATTCTACATGCCGTCGGTCAAAAAACTACACCCCAACATGACATTAACAGGGCATGACAGTCTAAAAAAGAGTTCTGCATGGAACAGGGGATGGATAAACCCTTGAGCTGTTGGCTCCAACTGAATCTAATGACTCAAACTGTGCAAAATAAAAATTCTTTGTATTTTAGAACTTTGAGTTGAACATATCAGAGAATCCATCACAGAGAAATAGGTGTGTGCTAGTGAATGTGTGATTAAACTGGCTGGACTTAAGTAACTTTAAATTGTAAATATTCATGCTGCATGTAAAAACCGCTTGATATCATTGATTTGTGTTATTTGAAAAATGTCTGTGCTTCTTAGAATTACGTAACTTGTGGAGAAATCAACAAAATGGATGCAACAGTTGGAAGGTTTTCTAAAAGGATCCTGACAGAAATCATCATATACTAGTTTCTCCTCTCCGTTCATTTGGATCCTAAACGTTGATTGCAGCTTCTCAGGTTTAAACGCTAGCCTCCAGGATTACTATGGATGGTTACTGCCATCACTAAGATTGGTTTGTTTTTTCCATTGATAACTATTCTTCAGAGCCATGGAAGAAACTTCAACGTTAGTTGAATTTTTCCTCTTAGGGCATGAAACCTAATGTGAAAAATCAATCAAATCCTCCAATAAGAAGCAGCTCAGAAGCAAAAGAGAAGTGGGATGTCTGCAAGCATCCTCCACGTAACCAAAGCTTTTATGAAAGCGGTCCTCACATCTCAGCTGTTTTGATTTAACTACTTTGTCTGCCAGTGTACGTGTGCACCTGGTTTCATGCATCCTGGTGGTTTAACACACAAGCAGTGTGCACACACCACCTCTGGCTTATGACAGACATAATAAAACATTTGTGAAGGATGGGACCATCTATCATGCGGTGTGGGCCACCGAGAATGAGGCAGGCTTAAAAGCACAAACAAGAGTCTCCTGCAGAATGTAGAGAGAGGGACGAGAGAGAGAGAGAGAGAGAGAGAGAGAGGTGGGGGTGGGGGTAACTAAATTTATATCATGTTACACAGTGAAATGTGACCTCGTAATGACATCAGTGAAATTCAATCAAGTCCTTGACTCAGTATTACTTAAGGTAAACCAGTGTTCTTCCTGATGTGAAATGAGGATATTTAATTCAATGTTGTTGTTTTTACTACTGCTTCAACTTTGAATGCAGTTTTCATGATGGAAGACAAAAGAATTTGCCATAGCAAAACATCAATATGTTGGGTTTTTATAGATTAAACCAACCAATATCCTTTTAAAAGCTGCATTCAGAAGCACCAGTTTGAGTTTTCTCCCTTTACCGACAAGAACTAGAACAATTACCAAGTGGTGGAATTGAAACTGCAAATGTTGAAATGTCAAGTGACTGTTTTACGAAGACTTAAAATTAGGGACCTCTCTTTTCAGAGAGCAGTCTGCGTGTTTTCATTTTCTGCTCATTCTAAGTTCAAATCTGTGGTGGGAATGATTTTCCTTTGCAGACAGCATACCTCAAGGACAGTCAAGTTAGTTGCATGTGAAATTCTGTAGAGGACAGGCCAGAAACATAGTTTATAGAGGTAGCAGAGACCCACATAGCAGCAAAAGCGATGCAGAAGGACAGATTTGCATAATATGCATAGACATAAATACTAGACGTAGGACTGCCCATTTCTCTCATTTTTAATTTTGAGGAAGATGAGGAAGGGGCAAATTTGCAGATTTCTGACCAAAGGGCTGCCGCTGTTAAAGGTGGAGGCCAGTTGGCAAACCTCCATTATGTGACCTTGCAGACCGTTGACCGGTGAACCAGTGAAGCCCCCAAGTCTCTGCTAGCTAGCCTTGGTCAGTTTACCTAACTTGAGTTTTGTTAACCAACTCGCCCCGCCAACACATTATGTCTCGCCCCATCTTTGACCAAGCAGTGTTTAAAGCACACACATTCACAGCATTTTCCCCCAATCAACCAGCAAAATAAAATACAGAAAAATTATTTTACTTACAGAATAAAAATGAAGCAGAGACGTTTGGGATGATCTGAATCAATATCACACCTTGTACTATTTTTCCAGATAAATCAATGATTAAAATCCAAACGTGAACACACAGAGGCCACAACTAAATTCAGAGAGACAAAATGGCCGAACATCTATTGATGTGAATCTGAGGCTGAGGCCTTCCCCAGCCGTTAGCTCTGAGGTGGCTCTGACGATCATGCTACCTGCCAGTCAAATCTAATTATTCATAATTTCAAGCACTAAATTACACCTACTGTAAATGGAAGAGTTAGAAAAAAATTCACCCCCTCAGAGTTGTCATAAACTAGATCTTTAAAACCTAAATGTCTAGTTTTGTTTAAACCGGGATGTAAGCATGTTTATTTCTGCTGTGAAATTGACATTTTTAACAGGGGAGTCAATGAGGATTTTCTGTTTTTGATCCACTATGTGGCTAGTGAAAACATGTACAGAAAGACTGAGAGAAAGAATGAGCAGCTGTGCTGATTTGGATTCTTTATCATGTTAAAGTTTGTGTCTTAGATTAGGCGGAGTAAAAGAGAAAGTAAGATTTTCAACACGGCCCTCTTGACATTTTTATTAGTTGTTGGTGTTGTTAAGCCTGCCTACTGCTCCTGGCAAAAGTGGCCTTGAAGGTAGGTGGTGAATCACAGCATGACCAACATACACTGCCTGGAAAAAAAAAAGTTGCTACAAAAAAGAGGTTACATACTCTAATATTTTGTTGGACCACCTTTAGCTTTGGCTATGGCACACATTCACTGTGGCATTGCTTCGATAAGCTTCTATGTCACTAGATTTATTTCCATCTAGTGTTGAATTAATTTTTCACCAAGATCTTTCACTGATGATGGTAGTCTGACCACTGCACAAAGCCTTCTCCAGCACATCCCAAAATATTCTCAATGGGGTTACGGTCTGGACTCTCTGGTGGCCAATCGTTGTGTGAAAATAATGTCTCATGCTCTCTGAACCACTCTCTCACTATCTGAGCCCTTTGAATCCTGGCACTGTCATCTTGGAATATACCCGTTCCATCAGATAAGATGGAATAACCTGGTCATTCAGTACATACAGATAGTCAGCTGACCTCATTCTTAGAGCACATCCTGTTGCTGAACCTAGACCTGACCAACTGCAGCAACCCCAGTTCATAGCACTGCCCCGACAGGCTTGCACAGTAAGCCCTACCATGATGGGTGCATCACTGGGACAGCTAAGATTGTGTCCCGTAGCCCTAAAATAAATGATGTTGGAATGAAACTCAGCAAAGTGAAGATGACACCTGCTGCCAGGGCTGCACGTCTATCTCTCCCGTTACTCTTTTTAGTTTTCCTATGTTTTAGCTGTGTTAGCTGTTTATGGACTGATCTATGTTCAACATTTTGTTATGATCAACTCACCCTTCTGAAACATTGACCAAATGGTGGATCTACTCTCTTCCACAGCTTGGAGTTTGGAAAGTCTTTTGGCTCACTGTTTTTTACTGTTGCAACATTCTTGACTAGCTCTCTTAGCCGGGCATGGCACTAGGGGAGGCATCGCAGATGCGGCAAGCAAGGGAGTCGCTGAGTGAGGCTTAGAACTTCCCTAATGTTATTGTTCAGGAAGTTTCTTCTTTCCCTGCCTAGACCCTCATCCCTGCTACCAGCAGATGCACCCCGTTCAGATCCTCCGTCGCAGGACACTTGGTCCATCCATTTATATCATGGATCACGGCCGTTGGCTTCGGTGCACTGATGGGGTTAACCGTGCTAACCTCTGCTATCCGAAGATGAGCAGGTTGGATGTTTATCATCAACCAGTAGGCCAGGTGCCTTTTTCGCCTCTAAGGATTGCTCTTCTGAGTGCATGGTCAATTGGGAATAAAACAACTATTCATTTATCAAGCGGCCCTTATGTTCCTTATGACGGAAACGTGGGTCCAGCCCGGTGAGTCGGCCTTCCTACCAGTACTGTGTCCTCCAGACTGTTTTGTTTTAAATGAGACTTGACTCTCTGGCTTTGGCGGGGGTTTACTAACTCTATATAAGTCGTCCCACCATTGCTGTGGGCTCCACTGACCACCCAAATATAACTGCTTTTCTTAATAAATTTTCTGATTCCTTAACAGATTTTCTGCTGAAATATGATAGCAGGATAATCCTTGGTGAATTTAACATTAATGTGTGCTGCAGTGGCGGTTCTACATCGAATTACTACCCGGGCGAGGCCCCCTTTGAGCCCCCCCCCCCCACCACCACCACCACTACCACACCACCCCACCTGCACGAACACACGCATGTTTTCTACAAACAGGCATGTTTATTAGAACGACTATTGAACATTCATTTTTCTAAGTTGCACATATTTACATTAATTACTATGAAGTTGTCAGAATGTAAAGCACTATACATTATATACTGTATCAAAATATATAGAATCAAATATACAAAAACAAACAATAACTAAATATTAAGAATATATGAACATAATATATAATAAATATTCTAAATAGCAAAAATATTTCACACATAACAAACTAAAGATAATCACTACAGCATTGCACTTAGAACAGAAAACACAAACTAAAATTAAAACCTAACCTTGATGCAACGTCATCAATAATGTCATCATATGAAATCTGCTCCCCTACTGAGTGATTGATACTAATCAGAGCCAGGTTAGTGAGCCGCCCCTGAAACATAGTTGACCTCAGGTATGACTTGATCAAGTTTTGAAAAGCTCCTCTCAGCTTGAGCCACAGTGACTGGCAGAGCAGTCCAAAAGTTGGGGTAGATCTCCAATAGATCTCATGATCCATAATATTTTAGAATTGCCTCTGAAATTGTAATTTAAACTGACATAAAAAACTGTAGACTACCAAAAATGCCAACTTTTACAGAACAAATCATGTAAAAAATAATCAGTGCAGCCATCTGCAATAAATAAACAGGATAGTTAGTGGTGACTGGGGAGTTTTCTTCTGCTTGTAGAGTTGTTTTATTTATTATTATGTGAACATGATCAACATGTGTTTGTTGTTGTTCAGGCAGGCCACAGGCTGCAGCGAGCATTTAACAAATCCTAGTTTGAATCAGTAAAAAACGATTCAAGGAATTTATTCGAACCATTTGAATATTCGTTTCAATATTTGAGCCCTATTAGCAATTAGTTGACCGCATTTAACCGTTAAAATCCCAGTTAACTGGTTAAAAAATGTAAAACATGCATCATGAGAGCTACATACCTTTATCTTTCTCCTCTTTTTTCTTTTTTTTCCCCCCTGAATGGGGCAACTGGTGGTTTTAGCCTTTTTATGTTCATCTCTTCTGTTTGGCTCCTGACTCAGTAAGTTTCCTTTAGTCAGGACTAAACTATTTGACCACAAAATCGTTTTGTTTTTCCTTTTTTTATTCGGCCATTTCACACAATTCAGAGAAACCTGAAAGAATGATAGGCCTGTGTTTATGATATTATGAATGAAATATGGAAGAACGTTAAGATGTGATTGACTTTAGCCATGTTAATACAGTTGATTCAGCCCCTGCACGCTCATTTCATTTGGGTAAGACGCAGAGGTGAATTCCCCCGCCGCACCCCTCCCCTTCCTGTTCTTCATAGACACACGGTGCACGTGAACGTTCTCAGTCAGCAGGAGCGCCTGCAGCTGCAGGGGGCGCCAACTTGCTGTTTCCAATCCAGACACTGTCATATGACAGATAATAGAAAACCTCGGTGCTGCGCCGATTTTTATTTATTTTTTTTACTCTGCGCTTGTGCGCCCCTTTTGTGTCATGAAAAAATGCCGCCCCGGGCAACTGCCCTGTCTGCCCGTGCCTAAAACCGCTACTGGTGTGCTGTCCCTCAAAGCCTTTGGTGACGTTATTTTTGGACATTCTTGATTCTTATGGCCTTAAGCAACTGGTCAAAGACCCTACCCATGAGCACTCGCATTTATGAAATTTAGTTTAATCTTTTGGACTGTGTGTTTCTGATATGTCCTGTTTCAACGAGGTTAAGTCTTGGCTAGCGGCCACCTATCTGCATGTTGATGACGGTAAGACAGAGGTAATGTTTTTTCATCTAAACAGTGGGTTGGTGACGGGTCCAAATGTTGATCTAGGCCTTCTGTCTCCCTTTCTGAAGCCAGTTGTCACTGACCTGGGGGTGAGAATTGACTCTGGGCTTAAGTTTGATGTTCACATTAACTCGGTGATACATTCCCATTTTTTTGCAATCTACTGTCATCTCCCGCCTCGATTACTGCAATGCCCTTCTAACTGGTCTTCCAGGCTGTACTGTGAGACCTCTTCAAATGGTCCAGAACATAGTGGTGCACATGGACGTCACTAGGATTGAGATATGGGGGGGCTTAGCCCCAGGAGCTTGACCTTGAACATTTTTTTCACACCCTGCAAAAACTTTGTCAATTAATTCATTATCTGAAGAACATTTAACAAAACCTATTATTTTATCACTTTCTTTTCCTTTCCTACCTTTGTGCATTTTCTCTCTTCTTTTTATAAAAAAATAACACTTAATCAGTTCATTAGTGGGGTCTATGTTGAAGAAAGATTTTATATAAGTCCATTAAAAAATTAGATATGTTATATTTCCAAATAAAGCTATTCATTTCAGTTTACTGCACTTAACATGGGGAAATGGTGCAGTCATTTGTTTAATTACAACTTGCTTAATTATAATTGTTACTGAAATATGACAAAGAACAAATGAATAATTGTCAAACTTTTATCCTGCCAAATGAGTGTGCAGTTGACAGTTTTAATATATGAATAACACTGCTATGATATGGAATGAAGGAGTACGTAATTAACAATTATAAGACAAAATGACAGTACATATAAAAATTAGGGCTGGGACTTGATTAAAATTTTTAATCTAATTAATTAGAGGCTTTGTAATTAATTAATCTAAATTAATCGCATTTTAATCGTTCAGGAAAATGTGCTCTCAAAGCAAAACTTAATTAAAATTATGAGACAGAGAATTAAACATTAGACATAAAACTAAAACTTTTAATAAAAAAATGCATTTTAATTAATCAAATGTCACTGTGTGATATGAAACAAGAGCCAAATCAACTAAAATTTATAATTACAAATAGAAAACACCTGCAAAGGGTTCCTGAGCCTTTAAATAGTCTCTCTGTCTAGTTGAATTACTGAAATAAATTTGACTTTGCACCAGATTTTAATTTTTCCAGTTTCACTTGTTTGTATAATTGGGCGTTTTTATTAGCATTTCTACTCATAATGTAGTAAAAACACATAAATAATAATCCTTCCAAATGACAGTAGAACAGGCACAAATATGATATAGGACTTAAATGTACTAACTTTTAACACCAGAGCAGGCATGGCATATTCTGAGAATGATCAGTAACACTAACTGGTTCCAGTTGGATGACTGGAGGTTGATGGGAAGATAAAAGATCATGGCGAGGAAATAATGATGTGACGAACAGGTGAGCGGACCTTCCTTACATGGGAAGTCCTGATGTCACGTTAAGAAGGGGATACTGCAGACCCACAGATTCAGGCCTGCTGCAGCGAATCTGGTGTGATCTCCAGCCTGATCACCACTTCCTCGTTCCTCGCTGCCCCGATATACTTATCATCCGCCCCTTAGCTGACGACAGCTTCAACACACCTCGCTGCTTAATGATAGTAATGCATGCGATGTTTAGACAGAGACTCGTCTCAGAAACGTATAACTCCCCGACAGAATAGTTTAGAAAATCATCAGAAAAGTTTCAGTGTTTCTGTTTTAACTTAAACTTCTGTTTTCAACTTTAAGACACGTTGTTTGGGATTGTTTACAGAGTAGTGAGAACACGGAGCGTTCTCCCAGCGGCAGCCAGGTGCCTCTCGTTTGTCTGACTACTTTCATAAACTACTGTTAGGGCACAAAATTATTCTGTCTGGTGCTTTCAGCGCTGCACCGATGTCACGTAAATGTTAAAAATATAGCTTACCGCAACTTTTGTAAAGTTTCCTGTGCCACCGGGCAGCTGCAGCGGAGATGATCTCTGAAAAATGTCCGTGACACGGACTCCGTTGTTGTCTGGAAGTTTGTTTTTTTCAAGTTAAGAAAAGAGGCGGACGTGTTTCCTAAATCCTGCATCAGTCCAAGCAAGGCAACTTCTTTCTGTTTTTATTCCATTAGTAGCCATTAGCACTGTACATTGTTGTGTGCGTCAGTGATATTCTGTCTACGAGGAAGTCGTGCAATGACAAAGGTTCCGCCGTGCTCGAAATGCAAGCCTGCGATTAAATGCGTGAAATTTTGTTAACGTGTCGTTTTTTTCTAATGAATCATAATAACGCGTTAAAGTCCCAGCCCTAAAAAAACTCAAAATGATAGGGGGGCTTGTGATTATTTTAGGGGGGCTGAAGCCCCACTAAATTGTACCTAACGACGTCAGCGGTGTTGCATCTGGTCTTCAATCAGTCAAAAAGAGCACACGTCACCCCTCTGTTCATTGAGCTCCACTGGCTACCGCTAGCAGCACGCATCACATTCAAACTGCTAACACTAGCACGAAAAGTCACAGATAGTATGGCTCCCATCTACCTGAATCATCTTGCAAAGGCTTACGTCTCGGCCCGGCCGCTCCGGTCATCACAGGATCATTGGCTAGCAGTGCCTACACCACGCTCAGGACAATCCAGACTCTTCTCATGCATTGTTCCACAAATGTGAAGAAGAAAAGAAGAAAGTATAATTTCTATAGCGCCTCTCAAGATAAAAATCACGAGGCGCTTCTCAAAAACAAAAAAATGTTAAAATATAAAAAAGCATTTAGAAAATGTTTAAAATATATTTAAAATGAGCAAAAATAGGCAATTGTGATTTAAAAGAAAAAATATTAAGAAAGAGAGAGAGAGTGAACAGGAAAGAGGGAAATCAGTGGATCCTGAGGAAGGTGGAATAGGTGGGTAGAGCAGAATAAAGAGAGAGTGGTGAAGAAGGTCATACAAAAGCCAGCTTGAACAAGTGAGTCTTCAGCTGCTTTTTAAAGGAGACCACTGAGTCCACTGATCTCAGGCTCAGGGGGAGAGAGGTCCAGAGTCTGGGGGCCACAGCAGCAAATGATCTGTCACATTTGGTCTTTAGCCTGGTGCTGCACAACCAGTAGGCTTTGATCACTGGACCTCAGGGACCTGCTGGGGGTGTAGGGACTAAGAAGATCTCCAATGTAAAATGGTGCTTGTCCATGTGAGGCCCTATAGACCAGAACCAGGATCTTGAAATGAACCCTGAAGTTGACTGGCAGCCAGTGAAGCTGGAAGAGAAGCGGGGTGATGTGGGTGTGTTTGGAGGACTTGGTCAGAAGCCGAGCACAGGCGTTCTGAACCACCTGTAGACGGTTCAGGGAGGTTCTGCTCAGACACGTGAAAAGAGAGTTACAGTAGTCTAAGCGTGAGGAGATGAAGGTGTGGAGAACTGTCTCAAGTTCAGAGCGGGACAGAATGGGACTCAGCTTAGCAACGTTCTTGAGATGGAAGAAGGAAGAGCGAACAAGAGAACTGACATGAGAATCCAGGGTGAGAGCCGGGTCAAAGGTCACACCAAGATTCCTGACAGAAGGTTTGGTGTGAGAAGCAAGCTGACCAAGAGAGTCTCTGACTTTGGGAACCAGCTTGTCTGGGGCACAGATTAGGATCTCAGTCTTATCTTCATTCAGCTGTAGAAAGCTCCCAGCCATCCAGGTTTTGATAGAGTCTAAGCAGGTGTGTAACAGCTGCAGCTTAGACATCTCATGGGGCTTAAAGGAGATGTACAGTTGGATGTCATCTGCATAAAGATGGTAGGAGATTCCTTTGAATGAGCTCAGGATGTGCTGAAGAGGAAACAGATAGAGGAGGAAGAGTAGAGGCCCCAGCACAGAACCTTGTGGGACACCATGGGTAAGAGAGGTGGTGGAGGACCTAAACTTGGAGATGGCCACAGAAAAGGAGCGGAATGTGGAATGACCTACCAAGCACTACCAGAACAGCGGCTTCCTTTTCAATTTTCAAGAAATTCCTGAAGACCCTGCTCTTCAGAGAGCATATTCTAAACTAGCACCCTCCCTGCACCCGTCCCCTTCTCTACTGTCCACTCCTTGTTCCCTCCTCTCCATGATTGATGTCACGTTGTTGTTGTTGTTAGCCTCAAGGGCAACATGCTGATTATCACTTGTAAGTCGCTTTGGACAAAAGTTTCTGCTAAATACATAAACATAAACATTCACTGATGTGTGTGTGAAATTTATTCTCTACATTTGGCCTATCCCCTGGGGAAGCAGTGAGCTGCAGACACAGCCGCGCTTGGGAATCATTTGGTGGTTTCAACCCCTTAAAGCTGAGGGTCAAGCAGGGAGGCATTGGGTTCCATTTTTTGTAACTCTTTGGTATGGCCTGACCAGGATTTGAACCCTGATCTCCCAGTCTCAGGGCAGACACTCTACTACTAGGCCACTGAGCTGATTAAGAAAACGCTTTTGAAATAGTCATATCAAAATTGAACATTTTCTTGAAAAAGCTCTGGTGCCCAAAGGATTAAAAGCCCATGTAAGGGGGCCTAATACACCATGCTCCCGGTATCCCCCAACAGGGCCCCCGAGGGACTTTGTCAAATGCTTTCTCCAAATCCACAAAATACATATAGATTGGTTGGGCTCCCACACACGTTCAAGGATCACCCTAAGGGTATAGAGCTGGTCTAGTATTCCACTTCCAGGATGAAAACTACATTGTTCCCCCTGAATCTGAAATTCGACAATCCAACGGACCCTCCTCTCACTGTCATTGCACACGTGAGCGTTAAAGTCCCCAGATGAATCACTCTCCAGCAACCCTTCCAAAAACTCAGAAAAGGGTGGGTAGTCTGCGCTGAAGTTTGGTGCATACGCACAAACGAGTCAGGGCCCGTCCCCCCACTTGTAGGCGGAGGGATGTTACCCTCTTGTATACTGGGGTAAACCCCAACCCCATTTATTTGTTTGATTTATTGGGTTTGTTGTTCTTGCTTCTGTAAAAAGCTTTTTCAATTGCCTTTGTGTTTGAAATGTGCTATGCAAATAAAGCAGAGGTGCATAGACAGCCACACCCAATTCCCAACCCCAAACGTAGAACGTGAATGGTGGCAACAATGACGTTGCCAAAAGAACTGTGTTGTGACCCTCATGATGTCAACACAAGCCTTGATTCAGGCCTGGTGACATTGTTGAACCAGCATCAAGGCATCGTCGGAAAACTAATTAGGTGTTGTTGTGAAGAATGGTGTACACTACTTTTGAGTAGACACTCAATCATCCAGGGCATGGTCATCTTGAATGTTTACTTGGAACAAACGGACTTTTCTTGTTGCCCCCGATGATGTTTCGCTTTTCAATCAAGAAGCTTCTTCAGTTCAGAATCTTGGGTTGGGAGTAGAAGTCTCATGAGGTGTGGTCTGAAGGAAAACAAGAAAAGTCCAACAACACCTTCAAGCATAGTGTACACTGAAGAAGAACACACACACACACACGCACGCACACACACACACACACACACACACACACACACACACACATAGGGATGGGTACCGAATTCGGTACTTTTTAAGGTACCAACCGAATTCCATAGTACCGACCGAGCACCGATTCACGTCATTTCAAACGATGCCTTGTTTCGGTACCCGTCCATCATAACGAGAACTTGCCAAGACAGCTGCGCATGCGCAAGAGCGTTTTGTCGTTGCTTGCTGTGAACCAGTTGTAAACAGAGCAGCATGGTAGAGAGAACGCACGCTAAAGCTTGGGTCCACTTCACTAAATGTGATGGGTAACTGGGTGATGATGAAACCAGTGACAACTATCTAAGTGAGACATCCTCATCTTAATGTGCTCCGGTAGGTAAATATAATTAGCTTGATATGTTAGCTTCTGTTTTGCTAATGGTGCGTTCGCTTTCTCCTCGGAACTCCGAATTTCCGACTAGAACAACATGAACGCCCTCTAAAGTTTGGCTTCACTTTACTAAATGTGACGGGTGAAGACGAAACCAGTGAAGATCTAAGTGTGAGGTATCGTTTTAATCTGCTCCAGCAGCTAAATAAACTGTTTAAGATATCGTTAGCTTGATATGTTAGCTTCCATTGCTACCATTGTTATCAGCTAATGGTGCGTTCGCTTTCTCCTCGGAAATTCTAACTTCCCAGTAGGAAAAATCAAATGAAAAAGGACGGCAAAAGGAATGAAGATACACAGTAAATTTAGTTCACAGTAAAGATGTTTGCTTCAGTTTAATTATCAGCTTATAAAACTACAAGGGCAATGTTAAAATACAAACAGTTGTATGTTATTTATCGTGATATTTATCAAATATTGTTATATATTGAGAAAAATATATATTTAATTATAAAAGAGAATTAAAATAATAAACACTCAAAAGTATCGAAAATTGGTACCGTTAAGTACCGGTATCGATTCGTAGGTACCGGGAATTAGTACCGGATCGATTCAAATGTCAAAGATACCCATCCCTACACACACACACACTTTTACCAAATTAACTTGAGAAAGGGACAGGGAAAACTTTGACAGTAGAGGTGACTGGTTTCTGGAGAGGGAACTTGTTATGTTCAGTCCCGATCATATATTAAGAACAGTTCAAAAATCATATTTTCCAAGGATGGATATAGGCTCCAACTAGAGCTTCAACATGCAACAGGATTTGGGGCAGCTTTGGCTGAACAGGGAGAGCGGTTTTCCTCAGATCCGAAGGTGAGAAAATCAATTCCTAGACCCTGCAGCTCATGTGTCAAAGTATCATATACCAAAAAGGCAAGAAGCTATGCAACGGGGGCAATTATCTAGCTATGGGTTGTCATCCTGCTGCTCCTTATATCGTTGAAGGGGATGAGGAAACCTGACACACGTGCGCCCGCTGCTCCGGAAAGGAATGCCCACTTGCACGAAACAGTAACCTCTACTTCAGACTGGAAGCCTTAGCTGTGCGGAAAAGGGTCACACGTAAGATTCAAGTAAACCAAATTGCATCGCTGCAGTACTTTTATTTTCAATTTTACCAGGAATTTTACACTGAAATCGTGTGGGATTTCCTGTCTAGCCCCATGTTAACAGCGGAAATTGGGGGGGGGGGGGGGGGGGGGGGTAGTCCATAATAATTATTAAACAGCAGAAAAATGAGTACAATTCCTACAGTCATTAACTTCCCACCTCCAAATAAGCATTGTTACAAAGTCAATTATAAAATTTACAGACAAATTGGACTGTAATTAAAATTAAAGCTGCAAGCAGCGTCGTTCGGCCCTCGCAGCGAAGCTGCTCGCCCTCCTTCCGCACCCCCTCCGCTCCATCCCAGACGCTCTCCAAACCCAGCTACGCGCTTCTCCATCCTGGCCGGCAGCCGGGGGCACCAGGGCACGTCTGGCAGAACAGAAAGTCAACCACCCCGACACCAGAAACCGTGAACGGCCTCCTCGTCCACACCTCACCCTGACTCAGCATCCCCTCTTAGCCCACCATTACACGTCTCACCACTAGGAGATACTCTATCTTTACCACACTGGTGATGTGATGTTCAGTCTCGGTACAAATCGGAGGCTGTTTGTGGAAGTTACAGTCAAACGTAAGGTCACAGCGTCACGCCAGAAATCGCCATGGCATCAAAGCCCCTCCCTTTCTGAAAAGCTATCAGATCTGAATGGTCATTACAACATCATGAAGACAGTGCATGACCTTAGTGTCATGTTGACTAAATTAGAGGGGACAAATATGAGCATTTCACCATAAAACAGTAGACTTCCTGTAGTCAGGGGGCGGGGCTTAGGTGATGTCAGCTGTCCACATTGTCACTGTCTTCAGATGTGGTCAGTGATCACACAGACAAAGTTTGAAATTGATCTGATCATGCACATGGGAGTTATTAAGTCAAGTAACGTAAAGGCGACTGGTCAAAGTTTGAGGCTTAGCCACGCCCACACCTTTATACTTATTTAAAATCCGACGGTTGAAGTTTTCCTCTATGTCTTAAGAGTATATAGCAGGAGTTTGAAGGTGATCGGTGGAAAGGGCGACGAGACATCATTCTCCTAATAACGTGTGCGAAAACCACTAAATCGAGTACTTGGACCAAAATGGCCGACCTCCTGTGTGACATTGCGCTTGGCTCCAAGAGACTTTTTTGTAGGTCCTGAGACACTACATTAGTGTGCCAAATTTCGTGATCCTCAGTCAAAGCATGGCTTGGGGCTGACAGTTTTAATGGTCCTAGGGGGCGCTATTTCAGAAAATAGGCCACGCCCACAAACTTCAGCTGTCCAATTCTATTAGGGGTCAGAGTAAGATCACTCATCAGAAATTGTGTGGTGATGTCACAATGATTGAAGAAATGAGAGACAAACGTATTTCCATGGCGTGATGGTGAATTTCGCCATGATCCCAGAGCCCCGCCTTTATTCGAAACCTGCCAGTACTATAGACCAAGTGACCTCAACTTGTCTGCTGCTATTTACCAGTGATTGCTGGTGATTGGTTAAAAGGAGTCCAATAGGGAGCTGTGAAAAAAAGAGTGGCGTGGCGACAGGTCAAAGTTTGAGGCTTAGCCACGCCCACACCTTTATACTTATTTAAAATCCGTAGGTTGAATTTTTTCCCCTTTGTCTTAAGAGTCTATAGCAGAAGTTTGAAGGTGATTGGTGAAAAGGGCGATGGTGCAACATTCTCCAAACAACATGTGCGAAAACCACTAAATCGAGTACTTGGACCAAAATGGCCGACTTCCTGTGCGACTTGGTTCTTGGCTCCAAGAGACTTTTTTGTAGGTCCTGAGACACCACATTAGTGTACCAAATTTCGTAATCCTCAGTCAAAGCATGGCTTGGGGCTGACAGTTTTAATGGTCCTAGGGGGCGCTATTTCAGAAAATAGGCCACGCCCACAAACTTCAGCTGTCCAATTCTATTAGGGGTCAGAGTAAGATCACTCATCAGAAATTGTGTGGTGATGTCACAATGATTGAAGAAATGAGAGACAAACGTATTTCCATGGCGTGATGGTGAATTTCGCCATGATCCCAAAGCCCCGCCTTTATTCGAAACCTGCCAGTACTATAGACCAAGTGACCTCAACTTGTCTGCTGCTATTTACCAGTGATTGCTGGTGATTGGTTAAAAGGAGTCCAATAGGGAGCTGTGAAAAAAAGAGTGGCGTGGCGACAGGTCAAAGTTTGAGGCTTAGCCACGCCCACACCTTTATACTTATTTAAAATCCGTAGGTTGAATTTTTTCCCCTTTGTCTTAAGAGTCTATAGCAGAAGTTTGAAGGTGATTGGTGAAAAGGGCGATGGTGCAACACTCTCCAAACAACGTGTGCGAAAACCACTAAATCGAGTACTTGGACCAAAATGGCCGACTTCCTGTGCGACTTGGTTCTTGGCTCCAAGATACTTTTTTGTAGGTCCTGAGACCCCACATTAGTGTACCAAATTTCGTAATCCTCAGTCAAAGCATGGCTTGGGGCTGACAGTTTTAATGGTCCTAGGGGGCGCTATTTCAGAAAATAGGCCACGCCCACCGGATTTTCACATCCCATTTTTTGGGGGGCAGGACTAGGATCACTCCCAAGAAGTTTAGTGGCGATATCTTTAGAAATGACGAAATGGGAGGCAAACGTAAGGCCTAAGTGGTACGCCTGACTTCGCCGTGCCGCCACAGCCCCGCCTTCTGCAGAAAACTCCCAGAAAGTGACGCCAAGCAACCCCAACTTGTCTTCAGTTACCTGGTACAAATTTGGGATGATTATTTGAAAGGGCGAATTTTAGAAAATTTCCCAGTAAAACTTGACCTTTTAAGTCCTGAGGGGGCGGGGCTTATGTGACATCATCAATCGACCATTCATTTGTCTTCGGGGGGCGATGACGATTGTCCACAGAAAGTTACTTTAACTGTAGTTCTTTCATTTATGAAATTATAGCAATTTGAATTTTTTTGGCGAGTGCTCGAACTTTGAGGCCTGGCCCCGCCCCTTCAGTATTTACGAAAAGTCAATTTTATTTTCTCATTTGAATCGTCCATCGCTTCTGTTCGATCGCACACTATTTTTGAGACGATCGTGCGAAAAATGACCAAACTGTTCAACCAAATATAGACCCAACAAATGACCAAAATGGCTAAAAATCGCCATTTCAACCTAAAATGGCCGACTTCCTGTTTGATATTGACCATGGTTGCAAGAGACTTTTCTGTGCGGACTGTGGAGTACTACAAGTATACCAAATTTCATAACCGTACGATAAACTAAGCTTTATGGAGAGGGGTATTTTTCACTTTCTAGGGGGCGCTGTCCAGCCACTTTTTTACGAACTTGCACATCGCCATTGAAATACGTAAATTTCACGCACTTTCTATATTGAGCCAGAATTTGGTGACTTTTTGGATATGCTAAGACCCCCTAAAGGCCATTCAAAGACGCGGAAGAAAAAAGAAAGAAAGAAAGAAAGAAAGAATTAAAGCTGCAAGCAGCGTCGTTCGGCCCTCGCAGCGAAGCTGCTCGCCCTCCTTCCGCACCCCCTCCGCTCCATCCCCGACGCTCTCCAAACCCAGCTCCGCGCTTGTCCATCCTGGCCGGCAGCCGGGGGCACCAGGGCACGTCTGGCCGAACAGAAAGTCAACCACCCCGACACCAGAAACCGTGAACGGCCTCCTCGTCCACACCTCACCCTGATTCAGCATCCCCTCTGAGCCCAGCATTACACGTCTCACCACTAGGAGATACTCTATCTTTACCACACTGGTGATGTGATGTTCAGTCTCTGGCAAATCGGAGGCTGTTTGTGGAAGTTACAGTCAAACGTAAGGTCACAGCGTCACGCCAGAAATCGCCATGGCATCAAAGCTCCTCCCTTTCTGAAAAGCTATCAGATCTGAATAGTCATTACAACATCATGAAGACAGTGCATGACCTTAGTGTCATGTTGACTAAATTAGAGGGGACAAATATGGGCATTTCACCATAAAACAGAAGACTTCCTGTAGTCAGGGGGCGGGGCTTAGGTGATGCCAGCTGTCCACATTGTCACTGTCTTCAGATGTGGTCAGTGATCACACGGACAAAGTTTGAAATTGATCTGATCATGCACAAGGGAGTTATTGAGTCAAGTAACGTAATGGCGACTGGTCAGAGTTTGAGGCTTAGCCACGCCCACACCTTTATACTTATTTAAAATCCGACGGTTGAATCTTTTCCTCTATGTCTTAAGAGTATATAGCAAGAGTTTGAAGGTGATCGGTGGAAAGGGCGACGAGACATCATTCTCCTAATAACGTGTGCGAAAACCACTAAATCGAGTACTTGGACCAAAATGGCCGACCTCCTGTGCGACATTGCGCTTGGCTCCAAGAGACTTTTTTGTAGGTCCTGAGACACTACATTAGAGTGCCAAATTTCGTGATCCTCAGTCAAAGCACGGCTTGGGGCTGACAGTTTTAATGGTCCTAGGGGGCGCTATTTCAGAAAATAGGCCACGCCCACAAACTTCAGCTGTCCAATTCTATTAGGGGTCAGAGTAGGATCACTCATCAGAAATTGTGTGGCGATGTCACAATGATTGAAGAAATGAGAGACAAACGTATTTCCATGGCGTGATGGCGAATTTCGCCATGCTCCCAAAGCCCCGCCTTTATTCAAAACCTGCCAGTACTATAGACCAAGTGACCTCAACTTGTCTGCTGCTATTTGCCAGTGATTGCTGGTGATTGGTTAAAAGGAGTCCAATAGGGAGCTGTGAAAAAAAGAGTGGCGTGGCGACAGGTCAAAGTTTGAGGCTTAGCCACGCCCACACCTTTATACTTATTTAAAATCCGTAGGTTGAATTTTTTCCCCTTTGTCTTAAGAGTCTATAGCAGAAGTTTGAAGGTGATTGGTGAAAAGGGCAATGGTGTAACACTCTCCAAACAACGTGTGCGAAAACCACTAAATCGACTACTTGGACCAAAATGGCTGACTTCCTGTGCGACTTTGCACTTGGCTCCAAGAGACTTTTTTGTAGGACCGGAGACACCACATTAGTGTACCAGATTTCGTACTCCTCAGTCAAAGCATGGCTAGGGGCTGACAGTTTTAATGGTCCTAGAGGGCGCCATTTCAGAAAATAGGCCACGCCCATAAACTACAGCTGTCCAAATCTATTGGGGGTCAGACTAGGAACACTCACCAGACATTTTGTGGTGATGGCACGATAATTGAAGAAATGAGAGGCAAACGTATTGCCATGGCGTGATGGTGAATTTTGCCATGCTCCCAAAGCCCCGCCTTTTTTCAAAACCTGCCAGTACTGGAGACTAAGTGACCTCAACTTGTCAGCTGCTATTCGCCAGAGATTGCTGGCGGTTGGGTAAAAGGAGTCCAATAGGTAGCTGTGAAAAAAAGAGTGGCGTGGTGACAGGTCAAAGTTTGAGGCTTAGCCACGCCCACACCTTTATACTTATTTAAAATCCGACGGTTGAATTTTTTCCTTTATGTCTTAAGAGTCTATAGCAGAAGTTTGAAGGCGATTGGTGAAAAGGGCGATGGAGCATCACTCTCCAAACAACGTGTGCGAAAACCACTAAATCGAGTACTTGGACCAAAATGGCCGACTTCCTGTGCGACTTTGCACTTGGCTCCAAGAGACTTTTTTGTAGGTCCTGAGACACCACATTAGTGTGCCAAATTTCATAATGCTCAGTCAAAGCATGACTTGGGGCTGACAGTTTTAATGGTCCTAGGGGGCGCTATTTCAGAAAATAGGCCACGCCCACCGGATGTTCACATCACATTTTGTGGGGGGCTGAACTAGGATCACTCCCAAGAGTTTTTGTGGCGATATCTCTAGAAATGACGAAATGGGAGGCAAACGTAAGGCCTAAGCGGTATGCCTGACTTCGCCGCGCCGCCACAGCCCCGCCTTCTGGAGAAAACTCCCATAAAGTGACGCCAAGCAACCCCAACTTGTCTTCAGTTACCCGCTACAAATTTGGGGTGATTATTGGAAAGGGCAAATTTTGGAAAATTTCCCAGTAAATCTTGACCTTTTAAGTCCTGAGGGGGCGGGGCTTATGTGACATCATCAATCGACCATTCATTTGTCTTCGGAGGGCGACGACGATTGTCCTTAGAACATTTCTTTAACTGTAATTCTTTCATTTATGAATCTATAGCAATTTGAATTTTTTTGGCGAGTGCTCGAACTTTGAGGCCTGGTTCCGCCCCTTCAGTATTTACGAAAAGTCAATTTTATTGTCTCATTTTAATCGTCCATCGCTTCTGTTCGATCGCACACTATTTTTGAGACGATCGTGCGAAAAATGACCAAACTGTTAAACCAAATATAGACCCTAGAAATGGCCAAAACGGGGTCAAAATGGCCACTTTAGTCCAAAATGGCCGACTTCCTGTTTGATATTGACCATGGGTGCAAGAGGCTTTTCTGTGCGTATTGTTGAGTTCTACAAGTGTACCAAATTTCATCACTCTACTATGAAAAAAGGTCAAAGCGGAGGGGTATTTTTAATTTTCCAGGGGGCGCTGTTGACACATTTTTTTACCAACTTTCACGTTGCCAGTGAAATACGTAAATTTCACGCACTTTCTATATTGGGCCAGAATTTGGTGACTTTTTGGATATGCTAAGACCCCCTAAAGGCCATCCAAAGACGCGGAAGAAAAAAAAAGAAAGAAAGAAAAAAAAAAAAAAAAATAATAAACGGAGCAGATACAATAGGCCTTCGCAGCTTCACTGCTCGGGCCTAATAAACGGAGCAGATACAATAGGCCTTCGCAGCTTCACTGCTCGGGCCTAATAATACTCAAATAAAGACACAAGCCTTCCATGTGAGTCTTCAAGAGCTACTACAGCTAATTATTTTCCTTTTTAGGTTAGGGAACTTCTGCCCCAGAGATCGTATGGTCTTTTCCCAGGTCTCCCAGCTCTTGTTCCTCATTGTAATGCGAATCGGTGGATTTGAGGAGCTCCACAAAGTATTCCTACCACCGTCTGACTATAGCACCAGCTAACGTCAGCAGCTCCCCATTCCCATTGTAAACAGTGTGAACGAGTTGCTGCCTTCCCCTCCTGAGGCGCCGGACAGTTTGCCAGAACCTCTTTGGAGCTGATCAATAGTCTTTTTTCCATAGCCTCTCCGAACTCCGCCCACACCCAAGCGTTTGCCTCAGAAACTCCAACTGCTGCAACCCGCTTGGCCAGCTGGTACCTGTCTGCTGCTTCTGGATACCTGCAGACCAGCCATGCCCTGTAGGCCTCCTTCTCCAGCCTGACGTCTCCCCGAACCTCTAGTGTCCACCAGCGGGTATGGGGGTTGCAACAGCCTCTTCCACAATCGCAAAGTGGAACAAGGCCTAATTGGACTCAGTGTCCCCTACTGCTTTTGGGATGCATGCGGTCAAAGCTCAGCCAGAGGTGGGAATTGAAGAACATCTTGACCGGTTCTTCTGCCAGGCATTCCCAGCAAACCCTCACTATACGTTTGGGTCAGCCAGGTCTGCACGGCATCCTCCCCTGCCATCTGAACCAACTCACCGCCGGATCAGTTGTCAGCTCTGCTTTCCTCTTCACTTGAGTGTCCAAAACATACGGCCGCAGGTCAGATGATACAACGACAAAGTCATTCATCGACTTGTGAACTAGGCTGTCCTGGTATCAAGTATCTAGAAGGGCATCCTTTTGTTTGAACATGATGTTCATTATGGCCAAACTGCAACTTGCACAGAAGTCCAATAACAAAACACCCTTCTGGTTCAGAGTGGGTGGGCCGTTCCTCCAAATCACGTCTCTCTAGTTCATGCTTTCATCGTCCACATGAGCGCTGAAGTCCCCCAGAAAGACAGTGGAGTCCCCAGTCAGAGCACCATCTAGCCCTCGTCCCATGGACTCCAAAAAGGATGGGTACTCTGTAATGCTATTTGGTGCATAAGCACAAACAACAGTCAGTTCCGTTCCTCCACCTGAAGCCACAGGAAAGCTACCCGCTTGTCCCCTGGGTAAACCCAAACATACAGGCAGAGAGTCTTGGGGCTAACAAAAAGCCCACCCCATCTCTCCACCTCTCACCTGGATCAACTCAAGCAAAGAAGAATGTCCAACCCCTCTCCAGGACTCGGGTTCCAGAGCCAATGCTATGTGTTGAGGTGATTCCAACTATATCTAGCCGGTACCGCTCAACCTCTTCCGCAAACTCCAGCTTCTTCCCTGCCAGAGAGGTTATGTTCCATGTCCCAAAAAACAGTTTTCTTGTCCGAGGATCATGCTGCCAAAGTGTGCGTTTCAGTCTGCTACCTGATCCACATTGCACCAGACCCTTCATGTTCCGTCTGCAGGTAGTGGGTCCACAGTTGGATGAGCCCATGTATCTGGTTTGGGCTAGGCCTGGCCAGGCCCCATGGGCAAAGGCCCGACCACCAGGCGCTTGCTCATGGGCCCCAACCCCAGGCCTGGCTCCAGGGCGGGACCCCGATAACCCTCTGGGCTGGGTACTGTGACGCTTTAAAACTCTTCTGTATATTTGTTCTGTGTGTTGATTCATATTTATCCTTTTTTTTCTTATTTAACACGGTGAAGTAATTTGATGTTTCTTTACCTTCAGATGACATGTTGCTGCCGGAACTTCCGCCTTTGTCAGAGCCGCCATCTGGTTGTGGCGTCTCCTCCATTTATGAGCCGGCAGCAAAGGATGATGTAATGTAATGTGATGTTTATTTGACATTGACACAGCAATTACATTGGACAAACCATATGCATTGTTTAGTGTGTTAGCAGACGTGCTAATTTGCAAAACTTGTCCATAGAACCTTTCTAAAAAGTAGAGTACATTTAAATAAAATACAAGGAGATCACCAATAAATCAAACAGAAAACAGATTAAAATTTCAAATAATTTTCAATAAAAAAGAAAAAAAGGCAATTTGAGCAGTAATGTAAGAGTTTAAAACTATTCATGTAGACATTGTTGTTTAGACTTTAACCATTTTTTGAGCTCTTTGTTAAAAACTTTACTGTCCGTTTACTGTCGCCCTCTGCTACCCACATCCTTCACTGTGATAACACAGCCCCATGTGTGATTCAACGTATCAATCAATCATTTATCAATCAATCAATCAATCAATCAATCAATCAATCAATCAATCAATAATCAATCAATCACTGAATCAATCAATCATCAATCAATCAATCAATCAATCATTTATCAATCATTCAATCAATCATTCAATCAATCAATCAACCAATCAATCATTCAATCAATCAAACTTTATTTATATAGCACTTAATCATGCAATACATGCAACTCAAAGTCGTTAACAAATTAAAAAGGCCCCACATTCCCTCCCATCCCCTGAATTTTAAAAAGTCTGACAATAAAAACCCCTTCACAACACTCATTGTCCGGCACACACACGCACGCTCACACACACACACACACACACACACACACACACACACACACACACACACACACACACACACACACACACACACACACACACACACACACACACACACACACACACACACACAATTCAATTCAATTCAATTCAAAAATACTTTATTAATGCCAGAGGGAAACTGATTGCTGTAGTAGCTCAGAATAATAATAATAATCAAGTCATCAAGTTGTTGTATATTACAATGGCTGTTGGCAGGAAGGATCTCCAGTAGCGGTCAGTGTTGCAGCCAAACTGAAGAAGCCTCTGACTGAAGACACTCTTCCGTTGTCGGACAGTCTTGTGAAGAGAATGCTCAGGGTTGTCCATCATGTTCTTGATTCTCTGGAGAATCCTTCTTTGCATCATCTCCTCCAGCGGTTCCACAGTCGTCCCCAGAACAGAACCAGTCTTTTTATTATGCTGTTGAGCCTTTTCAGGTCCCTGCTTCTGATGCTGCTACCCCAACAGACGATGGCTGAAGAGATTACACTCTCAACAACAGACTTGTAGAAGATCTGCAGCATCTTGCTACAGAAACTGAAGGACCTAAGCGTCCTCAAGAAGTGCAGTCTGCTGTGTCCCGTCTCGTAAACGGCTTTGATGTTCTTTCTCCAGTCCAGTCTGTTGTCCAGGTGAACTCCAAGGTATTTGTATTCCTCAACCACCTCCACTTCTTCTCCCATGATGGAAACAGTGTTTGACTCCACCCTGTTTCTTCTGGAGTTTCTGGCAAAGTACATCAGGCTGGATTGTGTTAAATGCACTGGAGAAATCAAAGAACATGACCCTCACAGTGCTGCCTGCTTTGTCCAGATGACAGTGGGTTGGTTGAAGCAGCAGGATGATGGCATCTTCAACTCCAACTCCATGGCGATAAGCAAACTGCAGCGGGTCCTGATATGTTCTAGTTTGCTTATTCAGGTGGACCAACAGGAGTCTCTCCAGGACCTTCATGATGTGGGATGTCAGGACAACCGGTCTCTAGTCGTCAGTGACTGATGGGCGAGTTTTTTTTTGGAACTGGAACAAGGCAGGATGTCTTCCACAGGACTGGAACCATCTCCTGGGCCAGGCTGAGGTTGAAGAGGTGCTGCAGAATCCCACAGAGCTGCTCTGCACAGGCCTTCAGTACTCTGGGGCTGGCACCATCTGGACCTGCTGCCTTGTTCCTGTTCAGTCTCTCCAGCTGCCTCTTCACCTGACTTCTAGAGACAGATAGGTGGAAGGGGGAGGTAAATGGGGCAGCAGCATCTCCTGACTTGGATGAAGACAGATTTATAGAACCAGAAGAGTCCATGACTGTGTTAGAGGACAAAGAGCTGGCATGTGACAGGAAAATGTTGGATCAGAGGAGGATGGGATGTCTGATTGGCTGGGGACAGGCAGGAGGATGCTGGGTTTGTTCCCTGAACTGAACCTATTGAAGAACTTGTTCAATTCATTGGCTGTGTCCAGGCTGCCATCTGTGCAATCCTTCCTCTGCTGGAAGCCTGTGATCTTCTTCATCCCTGACCAGACATCTCTGATATTGTTCCTCTGTAGGTTGTTCTCCAGCTGCTTCCTGTATGCCTCCTTGCTGTCTCTGATCTTGATCTTCAGTTGCTTCTGTATACTCCTCAGTAATACCCTGTCTCCCTCCTTGAAAGCTCTTTTTTTCTCATTTAGCAGATTCTTCAATTCACTGGTGATCCAGGGTTTGTTATTAGCAAAGCATCTCACTGTTATGGTGGGTATGATATTATCCACACAGAAGTTTATATAGTCAGTGACACATCCAGTCATGGCATTGATGTCCTCTTCATATCCTTGGCAGAGAGTCATCCGATCTGTGGTCTCAAAACAACCCTGCCGGGCTTCTTCAGCGTCCTGTGACCATTTTCTCACAGTTCTTCTTGTCACAGGTTGCCTCTGAACAAGTGGTTTGAATTCTGAGCAGAGAAAAACAAGATTGTGATCTGATTATCCCAGAGGAGGTCTTGTTTTGGACATGTATGCATTCTTTACATTTGCATAACACAAATCCAATGTCTTGTTTTCTCTGGTGGAGCAGCTGACAAACTGTTGAAATGTTGGAAGTGTAGCAGAGAGCGAGGCATGATTAAAATCACCAGATATAGCCACAAATGCATTGGGGTGCTGGGTTTGTAGCTTAGTGACAACGGAACTGATGGCATCACATGCATTTTCAGCAATGGCTGAAGGTGGAATATAAATGGTTGCCAAGACAACACTGGTTAACTCTCTTGGCAAATAATATGGGCGACAACTTTCTGCCAGGAGTTCAACATCTGGGCTGCAGAGACAACATTTCACTGAAACATGACCTGGATGACACCATCTGTTGTTGACAAGCACTGCCACTCCACCTCCTTTTCTTTTCCCGCTCCTCTTCAGATCTCTGCCTGCTCGTACAGTCAGGAATCCTGGCAGAGAAACGCTGGAATCGGGGATATGGTCCTGCAGCCACGTCTCACTGAAACACATAACACTGCACTGCCGATACTCTGGCTGAGTCCTTGAAAGGGCTTGGAGTTCATTCATCTTGTTGGCCAGTGATCTCACGTTGCCCATTATGATCGATGGAAGAGATGGTTTGAATTTCCTCTTTCTCTGTCTCCGTTTTGCTTCCGCTCTGCACCCTCGCTTCTTGCGTTTTAGCTCATTTGGGATTTGTGGCTTCAGTTGAGGTATTATTTCAGCCTTCCCAATGTTAATCGGCTGCTCCCGATTGTAAACCAGCTTGTTGCCATGGTTACACATCATAACAAATGCTCACAAAGTGAAAAAAGTGAAAAAATAGCAGTAAAAAATCCTCCAAGCTTCACAGCACCAGAAACAGAAAAGTAAAATGTCCAAAAGAATACCGTTTTTCTTGAGAAACTAGAAGAAAAAATGTCCAAGAAAAGGCAAAACTTACATATAGTCAACAGAGCTACTCCAACATGCAGCCACCCAGAGCAGCGCAGTTCTGGAATACACACATGCATTAATATGCAAACTATGCTGTTCCTTATTTCTATTTTTTATTTCTTCTGTGATTTGTTGACAAGCTAACTCAAAGCAAGCTTACTATGAATTCTTCATTCGGTATTTTTTATTTTTTTTGTTTGTTTTTTGTATTATTGCGTAGTTTAGTCCTTTTTTCAGTACACTTTCTTCTGCTCCTGTGAATTTATGTTGTGAAAGATTGCATATCCAGGTATTGTGTGGTATTGTCCGGGTTCTTTTTCTCTTATTCTTGTCTATCAGTTTGTTCAATTTCTTTATGTGACTTTATTTTACCTTGTTGAATTCTTCTTCTTGTTTTTGCATTCCATCATCATTTTACTTGTGCCACTGTCGCTTTTTTCGGTTTGTAAATCCTTTGTAAGTTCAGGTGTGCTGCTGTGGAGTGGAGCGCATCACCTGTTTCGTCCTCCGGTGATTTCACCTCACAGATGCGGTCAGCGCGCACTCCGCTGTTTCTGCGGTGGGTAGATCTTTTAGAACTGCAGTTCAAAGGTAACTCATGAGGTGAATATATATGAAGCCATATATGAAGCCCCCCCCCCCCCCCCCCCAAAAACACAACATCCCAGTAAACTTTAACCCCAACAACACCCTCAGACAGAAACTGGTCCATCTAAAAGTCAAAACACCCAAACAGAAGCTTGTGGTGTTGTTTATGCTGCCCAGTGTAGTGAGGACTGTTTAGATCTTTACATCGGGGAAACTAAACAACAATTACACAAACGCATGGCACAACACAGGAGAGCCACCTCTTCAGGTCAGGACTCTGCAGTCCACCTTCACCTGAAGGACCGAGTACACATTAATGACGATTTGCACATTCTGGACAGAGAAGATAGACGGTTTGAGAGAGGAATAAAATAAGCTATCTATGTCAAACGTGGAAACCCCACTTTCAATACGGGAGAGGGGTTTAGATTTCACCTTTCCAGTACAGATAATGCAGCTTTGAATCTCGATCCTACGCAGTTTCAGTCTAGTGCCGGGCGTACACTGTGCGACTTTTTCACTTTTTTGAGCCGAGTTTCCACTCGTGCGAGAATCCACGACATTGGGGCGAGTTTTGCGCTGAGCGTCGTGTAGTGTACAGGGGGTTACGAGAGGCGATTAACACCACGTGACCAGCTACCGATCAGCAGTCGTGAGCTCGCACGGACTTCTGGCGTGTTTGATATTTCGCTCGTTCCTAGTAAGGGTTGAAGCGGCGCAGCGAGCAGCTCACGGCGCATGCGCAATCCTGCATTAACGCCGCTCCCCGCTATTTCCCTAATAACACACGTTGTTCGTTTTTATTTCTAAACATTTTTTTTTACTCACAAAGATTGTCAAGAAAGCGTGTTTGTCGTGTTCATGTCAAATTAAACTGATCACAAACACAGATTTACTTTCTTTATTTCGTTTTCCTCATCCAACCCCCATAAATCCCTGTGTGTCCTCCTGCAGCACTCCCGAAGGACAACAGGCAAAACAAGACAAAAAAGTCTGACGTGTTGTGTAAAAACTGCTATTTTTAGCATATTTTTAGGGCCGACGTGTTGCTACCAGACGTACAGTGTGAGCAGTCAGATCGCATCCGAGAACTGGGTCGTACAGTGTGAGCACATGACTCGTGAGTTCTGCCCTGCGAGGAAGTCGTACAGTTTGAGCTGAAGCTGAACGCTACGAGTGAAAAAGTCGCACAGTGTACGCCCGGCTTAGGTCACACCTTCCTGCATCTAATCAACACAATGACTCCCTCTCAGCAGAGGCCAACGACTCATCGGGGGGTAGAGAGGAGGGGTACCTAGAGCAGTTTTGGCTCGTTTTAATAACAACAGACAACTACAGTTTATAAGCTTGACTCTCCTATAATTACAGTTTGAATTTACAAAGCTCCTCGGATGAGACGCGAAATGTCTTCAAGAAACCAAAGAAGCCCAGTTGCCTTCACTTGAACCCTTTTGGCTCCCTGATGGAGCTGCTGCAACCATGACCTGTACCTGGGTAAGCAGAAGAAAGTGTGTATGAATACTGGTTCCTGGGAAGGAAACAAAAGAAAAAAATCATTCCGATTTATTATGATTAGCAAATTTTGAGAAAACAAAATCAATAACCTAAAGTCATATTTTATTAGTTTATACCTGATAAACAACATTAACCTAAATTTTAGACCTAAGAGCTCATTGTGTATACGCTCTGTTGTTACCGCATTAGGATCTAGTGACAAACAGTGAGAAGGACAGAAAAAGTTTGTGTCTATTTGACAATTTTGTTGTGATCAAAGCAACTGTAGCCACAGGAGACGCGGATTAATAACCATTTAATGATGAAGTAAAGTTTGTGTTGTGTTGGGCTTGTTTGGTGTTTGTCTATCCCATCTAGCTCTGAACAAGACAAGCTGGCAGGGAGGATTTATTCTCTTTTTTTCTCTCGGTACAAACCCGTGGGTGTGTTTGATAAAAGGCATGAAGGCATGCAGGCAGAGTTTTGCCTGTTGAATCACATCATCAGCATTGAGAAAAAAAGAGAAAATGGCAGGCAGATATAAATGAATATTCCTCACCTGTCTGCTTGTGTTGACTCCTCTTGTTTGGATTGCACAGTGGGAGAAAAATAAAGGCGTATATTTACTTTTAATTGAAAGGAAATTAAAGACGCATCCACATCCGCAAGTGACAAAGGAAGATCACAAGGCTTGGGAATGATGATAGCTTTTGTTTAAGATGGATTTCATAAAGAAAACCCCCCACTGATAATAACCAAAAAAAAAAAAAATCTTGGACATTTCTCCAAATACAATTACCTCCGCATCACCTGATTAAATCAAATGCATTTGCATTCTGTTTGCATGCAGTGTTCCATGAACCAGTAAACAAGACAGGCAGAATAAATCTGATGTGTTTTCATGCTTGTAGTTGCTCTTCTGTTTGCTACATTTTATTCAGAATATTTGAATTTTTATGAATTGGTAAATAACTGCACAAACTTACACATGTAGATGGAGGGGCACATTTTGCAAACCAAAAAAAGAAAAGATGAGGATGTTAGTTCATGTTTTCAGACAGATGTTGTTGGGCCAGAAAGTTTGGCAGATTAATATTTGACTGTGTCTGATGTGTGCTTAGGAATGTATCAAAGAAGACGCACCAGTTTAGGGCCTACCACAGGATGTTGCTGCTGGCAAGATGACAAAAAGCATAAAACCTGACTTGGCACCAGTCTGTCATTTCCTTACAGCCTGGATGGTTGGACAGAAATGTACTGATTACACCAAGGTCTTGTTTACTCTAATCCCTGACCTTCTTTCTCCCTGGACCCGCCATAATTAAGTCTGGATATAAGGTTCTTACTCAGCCTAATCTACATCAAATGTTACCATGAAAATCATTTTCCATTGATCAACAGAAAAATGTGAACTTTGAAATTCTGTAAAGCATATAGAACTTGAGTTGTGGTTTGCTTTTTAAATATGTGATAGCAAAAGTCTTAATCTCCCCCAAATCAAAGTCCTCTGCATTTTTGTAGAGGGCATTAAAATCATTTTTACACTCGTTTCCTTTGATCTGGATCTAATTTGAATATAATCAATTGGTTAACTTGTAGATTTAACCTTTGCTGCAATTTATTTTCACAACGAAAACTGCAGACAAACACAACTGTGTCTTAAAAAACCTGTGAGAACATCCAGTTGGCTGACTGGTCAGACTGTCGGGGGGTGTCTGATTGTGAGCTTGTTGACAATTATTATTATTTGAATTGTTGTGATTGTTGTGCATCTAAACTGATAAAATATCATCCACCAGAAAAGCAATGAGGCCAAGTATCATGCCCTTCGACCTCGTGAGCCTTTGGTTTATGTTCAGCTAACTCTGCAGCTGCGGATGTTTGTGTGGCCTTCTCTGTCACAGTATGCAGTGCATACCTGGCTATAGCAAATTCCCAGTCATAGTGCTGGATCACATTCATACTGCAAGCTAGTATGAATGACCCATGGTCCTACTGGACCATCCCCAGATGTCATCATAGACTGCGGGGGTAGCAGTCTGTACATTTATTGCTAGTCTTGCTGCCTAATGTGTAAATGTTTTGTCAGAAAGTAAATGCCCTGTACTTAATATAGCTCCTGCTAGAGTCCTAGAACCCTCAAGGTGCTTTACAACACAGTCAGTCATTCACCCAGTCACACACACAGTCACACACTGGTGGGGATGAGCTACCTTGTAGCCACAGCTGCCCTGGGGTGCACTGACAGAGGTGAGGCTGCCGTACACAGGCGTCACCGGTCCCTCTGGCCACCACCAGGAGGGGGTTAAGTGTCTTGCCCAAGGACACAACGACAGCGACAGACTGAGCGGGGCTCGAACCTGCAACTTTTTGATTACGGGGAGTGACGTGAAGGCTTGTCTCAAGGACAGCATTTCAGGTTGCAGCAGGTCTTATGAGAAGCTGTGCATATGATGCCACACCACATCACCATAGTAACGGTTAGGTAGATTGCAGGCTTGTCTTGAAAACATAAAAAGACTGTCATGTTACCTTTCTTAGTGGCCTAGTGGTAGAGTGTCTGCCCTGAGACTGGGAGATCAGGGGTTCGACTCCTGGTCGGATCATACCAAAGACTTTGTAAAAATGGGACCTCCCTGCTTGACACTCAGCATTAAGGGGTTGGATTGGGGGGTTAAACCACCAAATGGTTCCCGAGCGCGGCTCGTCTGTAGCTCACCGCTCCTCCAGGGGATGGGTCAAATGCGGAGAATAAATTTTAACTTTAACTTTATGTTCTGTGTCCCTTTGTTCCCCAGCCCCTCCAGTTCCCACTCCAGGTTCTCCTTTTGTGGTTCATGGCGCCCTCATGTGTCCTTTGTCTGTATCTTTCCCCATGTGTCTCCTAATGTTTCTCCATCCCTCTCTGGATTCCCTTTTGTGCTCTCTTAGCGCCCTCATGTGCCCTTTGTCTGCATCTCTGTTATGTGTCTTAAGTTGTAGCCACAGCCTCTTGTACCCCAGTTCATTGTATGTGTGTATGAGTTTGTGTGTGTCAGTATGTGTATGTGTGTGTGTGAGTCCTTCCCTTAGTCTTTAGGTTTAGTTTTGTGTTTTATATAGTTTTATCTGAGGGGGCAATCGCGAGCATAAAAATTCAAAACTCCGTAAAGTCCCTTTAAACATTCTCCATCTCCTGATACTAACATTTTTGCTTTCTTTGACATGAATGTGCTACTGCTAGTTTACCTGTTTAGTTATTTATAGATTCACTAGGATAAAGGTAATAAAGTTTATCTCTTACTAAATAGAAAATCTATTAAGAAATCACAATGTAGCCAAAACACAATTTGGTAAATATGTTGCATGTGTGTGTCCTCTTCTAAAACTAAAAAGATGTTTAGCAGAAGACATGGAACAGATTGTAAAATGCCTTTTGGAGAAAGTCCAAAAATATAAATGTTTATTCAAGCGTGACGAGCAAGTGCTTTATTCATGGACAGAAATGACGAGAAATGCGGTGATTGCATGAAGAAGTGGAGAAAAATGAGGGACGATTTTGTTCATGTTAAAAGTCTCTAAAATACATTCAAAAATATTACAAAAACAATAGTAAATATACTGTCATGGACCTAATATATGACTGTGATGGTGGCATGGTACCTAAGAAAACTTCCACGCCCCCGTTGTGTTGCAACTCTCCTCAGGTGACTGAGAAGTCTGAAGAGAAAATATCTCCGACAATGCGTGTGCGACGGTCCACACTCGAGCTGACAGTGAAGTATAGATTTGGCTTTTGTATGAGGATAGCTGTAAAGTCACTGACACAAGTCAGTGACTCGATGTAACCTGCTGGGTTCCTTTTAACTGATCTGCTCAATGAACTGACCTGTATTATATTGTTTATCATCATCATCATCAACCTTTATTTATAAAGCACATTTAAACGGCAACAACACTATCCAAAGTGCTGTACAAGACAATACATCACCAACATAGATAAAACTAATAAAAACAGGAAAGCAAAAGGGTTAAACAAGGGTTTACTGTGTGAAGTGCTATGAGACGACTCTTGTTTTGATTGGGTGCTATAGAAATGAACTGAATTTAATTGAACAGTGACATTCTCTTGTGTCCAGAACATCTCAGTGCATCAGAACTTTCTCAGAACCAACTGCTCTGCTTTGGTACATGCAACATTGTCTTCTGTCTCTGTCCAGTTCTGCTGTCCTCCCCCTGAACTCACATGGTCACCTGTCTTGCTTGAAAACTTCATTATATCATCCATCTTTGGACTGTCTTCATGTCTGTATTCATTTTAAATTTGAAAAGAACACATATATAAATAAAACCTATTTTATGAAGTAAGACGTATTCATTCTATTATTCTAGGCTTTTGAACCTTTTCAGTTGGCTCATAATGTAATGAGGTAAGTTTGTGATGTCAGTCGCCCGGACGCCAGGTAAATCCTCCTGATTATACGAGAAGTCTGAGACGTTTTTCGTTTCAATTGGTGAATTGTAACTTAAATGATCTTAAACTCATATTTATGTAAGCTAATTCCTGAATCTCACACTTCATCAGGGTCACGTACGTGAAACCAAGCAAAAGGACCAATATTTACGTACCAAAACTATTCCATATTTAATGGGATGGGGGCATTATGGTAAGCACTTTGCACATTTATTACACAGACTGGATTTGTGTTCTAGAAATGTATGAAGCTATTGTTTTCAAGAAAAATTAACAGTTAACAAATCCATTAAAACATTCGTGCCATTCACATGGACACTTCAGGCATTGTAAAAGTAATTCTTCCTAGGATAAATGACTTCTGATTTACCATTCGTGTGTTTTGGGTTTGCTTCACCGAGCCACAAATACAGTCTTCCCATCTGAAATGGACAATGTGGAGCGGAAACTGATTTCTTCCTGGAAGAAACTCATTGATTACAATTTCAGACTCTCCAAAACAGCATTATGGATAGGAGGAATGAAATAAATGACATCAACCGTGCTTAATCATGCACTAATGTGTTAATAAAATAACCCTTGTTCTAAAGTGTTACCATCACTGCAAACAGGAACAAATCCATCCATCAGTTTCCTGTCAGTGTTTGGTTTTAGTCAATATGTGTCTAAAACAAGTCATTTAACCCTCCCACTGTCCTCATGGGTTACCCCGCCAGGAAAGTTGGCAGGGGTGAGGTGGTGCTCACTCCTCACCCCTGCCATATTGACCTCAAGGGATAAACCATCAACCCTGCTCAATGGTCAACTTTCCAGGCGAAGTCACCCATGAGGACAGTGGGAGGGTTAAAAACCCCTGTTTTTGAGCAGCAGCTCTACTTTGAGCCCTCCCTGAGCTTCTCAGCTTATAGTAGAGTACTTACAGGAGAGGTGGGTGTGGCCAGCTCTAGCTAGTGACAGAGACCTTAAACAGCTCATTGTGGGAGATAATAAAACTGTCAAGAATAAAACTTCTGAAGTTGCTTTATGTGAGAGGGATTAAGACCAAAGATGACAGACCATCTGCTGCTGTGGCCCCCAGACTCTGGAACTCTCTCCCCCTGAGGCTGAGATCAGTGGACTCAGTGGTCTCCTTTAAGAAGCAGCTGAAGACTCACCTGTTCAGCCTGGCTTTTGCATGACCTTCTTCATCATCCGCTCCTTATTCTGCTCTTTCTACCTACTCCGCCTTTCCCGTGATCCACTTATTTCCCTCTTTCCTATTCATTTTCTTTTTCAGTTCAAGTTTATTTATAAAGCGCCGAATCACGACAAGAGTCGTCTCAAGGCACTTCACATGGTAAACATTCCAATACAGGCCAGTTCAGTAAGCCAATCAGTAAAAAGTTTCCTACATAAGGAACCCATGAGGGTCAGAGTCTTTACAGCAATCCTCATACTAAGCAAGCATGCAGCAACAGTGGAGAGGAAAACTCCCTTTTACAGGAAGAAACCTCCAGAGGATCCTGTTGTGAGATAAACTTTATTGTATTTATCCTAGTGAATCTATAAACAAACGGGTAAACTAGCAGTAGCACATTCAATGTCAAAGAGAGTAAAATGTTATTATCAGGAGAAGGAGAATGTTTAAGTGGTTAGCAGCAGTGTGCTAGACGATGGCCCCCTCCATGAGGCCACCACAACTCAGCAGAACATCGTTGTAGCTTCTTCTGGGGAGAAAAACACTTAGAGAGAAAATAAAGTAACAGCTGAAATAACGGGAAATAATACAGTTAAAGAGCAGATTGTAGAAGAAAGTAGTCGAGTGTGGAAAGTGGTCAGTGTATCCTCCAGCAGTCTAATGGACTCGACACACGGGAGGCGACATCACCTCTCCTCCATTCATTTTCAATGAGACGTGCACGACAAAGCGATAATCGCGGGTCTCTCTCCTACTAAGCGAAACACGAAAAATGTGCGTGTGAAATTTTGCACTCGTGCACGTGCCGTGCACGGACGACCCAGCGACGCGATCCCAGAAAGTTGAAACATTTTCAACATTTCATCGCTGTCGCTCGGACGAGGACCAATCAACGGAGGTTTCATTCACTGACCAATGAGCGGACAGGATGCTCCGTACACCTCCGAGCAAACATGGAGGAGAAGTTGATTATTATTATGTTTTATAGTAAAATCAGAAGTAAGATTTCACATAACTCTAGCAGCACCTTGTGAAACATCATATCTACCACTTTATTAACTCTGAACCGCTTAAATAACCTTAATTCCCTCCAACCTGACACAGCCAAGCAAAACAACGGAAGTTTCGATTTCGTCATGGAACAGAACGCGTCGACGGCTTTGCCGCTGGCTGCTGCCGCGGATCGCCTCCCGTGTGACAGGTAATAAAAGCGACAGCGACAAATTTCGCTGATCGCGGTCATTTGTCGCCTCCCGTGTGTCAAGCCCATAAGCCTATAGCTGTCACGTTGCGAGGATGGTTTGGACCCAAAATGCAGTTACCCAGGATGACACGAGGCTGGAGTTGATATAAAGTAAAATCCTTTTATTGTAGGATGAAACAAAAATAAATCCAAAAGGCAGGGAGCCAAAATCCAAAAATCCAGCTAAATGAGAACTAAGCTTACTTAGAGCACAAACTGGGGACGGGACAGGAAGCTCACACAGAGCACCAAAACAACGATGACAAACAACAATGGACCGACACAACACAGAGACAAGACAGGGCTTATATAGACTGGGAGGAGCAATTAGGGAAACAGGAAGCAGGTGTGTGGAGTGAGGCTGGAGGGAAGGCAGGTGACAACAATTATCTGGATGGGGAAGAGAACCAGTGGAGGGCAGATAAACCTAACACTATATGAAACACCAAACTAAACCTAGAAACTGAGGGAAGGACTCACACACACACACACACACACACACACACACACACACACACACACACACACACACACACACACACACACACACACACAAACACACACCTACACTCACACACACATACACTGAGCTGGGGAAAGGACGCACACACACACACACACACACTAACATACACTCACACACACATACACTGAGCTGGGGAAAGGACACACACACACACGCACACACACACACATACACACACACACACACACACACACACACACACACACACACACACACACACACACACAAACACACAAATACACTCACACACACATACACTGAGCCTGGGGAATGACACACACACACACACACCGAGCTGGGGACAAAGAGGCTAGAGCTACAACTGGAGGGGCTGGGGATGACCTGAAGGGCTCCAAACAGAAGACACATAAATGAGACGCAGACAACGGACACAGGAGGGCGCTATGAGACACAAAAGGGAATCTAGAGAGGGAGAACATCAGGAGACACATGGGGAAAGATGCCGACACAGACCATGACAATAGCAGCATAACTACAGAGATAACTCTGGATCTTTCCCTTTCCTTACATTTTTAATCATGTTTATTTTTAATTTAACCATATTTTTTTCATATATTTTAAAAAAATCTTGTTTCTGTTTTGTTCTTGTGAAGCACCTCATGGTTTTTATCTTGAGAGGCACTACACAAAATATTGTTTTTTCTTTCTTAAACCTCTGCAGGCAGGCGTTGCAGATTTGCAACGTTAAAACCTACCTACCTGGTTACTCCACATACGTACTTCATCAACATTTTTTAACTCAGAAGTTCCCCTGAAGGACTTAGTTGTTCATCCTTTTATCAAAACTCATTTGAGTCTGAGAGGGTTAATGCAACAAACTGGTGTTATGTTTTCGACCATAGAACTGTTTTACCATTAGGAAAAAATCATAATCTAATGTCGTAGTGGAAATAATAATTATTATTTCTTACAAAGCATGAAAGCATTCTTCCCAATTTAGTTCCAAATTTGATTATTTTGTTTTTTTTTCTACAGAAATTCTGCATGTACAATGATTATGTACCAATTCAAACCCATTGGTCCAAACATCCCAAGTGATAATGCATTGTTCAATATTATGCACGAATGACATACAGTTTATGTAATGCCACTTAAATACTGACAAGTAATTAAAACATATCCCTTTAAGCTCCTAATGCTCTACGTTTTAGGAGTGGCAAATGATGCCTTACCTTAGCTCTTGTCTTAATGTAATAAATATGTTCTGTTAAATTAGTGGTATGATCTTTATCTATCCTCTGCAATCATCTTTCAGAGTCTCCACCTCCCACTGATGACTGTCCAACCACTCTGCTTCATGCAGCCGTTTGCAAGTGGGGTCAAAGGCCAGCACCATCATGAAACACTATCACTCCTCTTCATCCATTACAAATAACAAAGTAGTAATGCTCATTTTGCTCCTGAGATCATTACCTTGAATGATACATGGCTCAGCTCTGACTATTAGATGAGAGGTGAGTTGTATTGTCTAGTTCCTTAATGTTACGCCTGCTGAGACTCAAATTGGATTGAGTTTACAGTCGGTCAGGTTGCAGATGCCTTACTTGTGGTATGGCGTGGGTTTGGAACATCAACACACAAAACATGATGTAGAACTACAAACCCTTAGACTTGTGATAAGTAAGATAAGCTTTCAAAAGGTGTTTGCTCAGAAAACATGTTAATCGATTTATATAACAAGTATTCAAGTAATCAGTATCACTATATTCTGTGACTATCTTTGTTTATTTTCTGTTGGGATCAAAAGCCAAAAGGAAGTAAAGAGTACCAGTTATAATAGGTGGGAAAAGTAAGAGCTGCATTCTAAAGAGTAAAATTAGTAAAAACGTTCTTTCTTCCACTTAGAGATATTCTAAATGTTATTGGATAATAATCTAATGCACCGTTTCTTGTGGAGTTTCCTGACGGGGAAAGTCTATGGAAGTCCAACAGGAAAATGCAGTAGCAACAAACTGAAGGCAAGAGTCTTGGTGAGCTCTTCAGAGATGATGTTCAACTGGATTATGACAACACTGGTTTGGCGCGGTGTAAATAAAATGAACTGAACAAACAGACAGCTGTCCAGGGCCTACAGATGTGCTGTGTCCCCATGTGCTTCTGTGGAAGAGAGACATTTGGACGTCTCTACTTCTAACGGATGGAAGGTGAACGTGTTTCTCCGAACACTTGTTTTAAAATCCTCTTCACCATACGCCACTGTTACATGATGACCACATCTGTGAGTTCATGGTGGCTCATACTGAAAGTGTGTTTCATTACAAGTCATAGTAACAATATCACAAGGCTTAAATACACTCAGTGGACACAAAAAGCAGGGGAACAGAGACGCACGCAACTGACGGCTTGCCACTGAGATGTACCGTAATAACTAAGGAGACTATTTACCCTTAATTGATATGGCCTTTCTTACCGTGAAAAGAACAATTATTTCTAGCACCACATGCTCCTTATGTGCACAGTACGCTATCAACACAGAGTGCCCTGAATGAAAGGAACAGAACTCGCCATCAAACTATTCCAAAATGAAGGGAAAAAAACTGGCAGAGCCTTTTTAATCATTTTTTCTTTTAATTCCTTCTTGCAATAAAAGCAGCAGAAACAAGCTCAGAGATGATAAAAATATGGTAGTGTAATGCCAATTTAATATATCAATGGTATTTATGAGGCATTTCAGTCAATGACACACAGCAACAGTATAAAACAAAGAATCCTTGTTAAAATGGTTGCATACCACTTTCATGGCGCTCTGCATAATTTATTTGGACAGCCTCCCTACAAAAGTCATCAGTGCTTTTTGGCACTATGTAGAGCAGTTTTGATGATCACACAAATCCCACTCTGTTGTGTCCCTCAGTAAGTCTGCAGCCACACGGTATTAAGTCTGGACATGGAAAAGGCACAATACGATCAGTTTATGATGACTCGAACAGGGAAGAAAGCAAAGAACTGGAATAGGAAGTGATGGAAATAAATTATGTTCTTAGCTTTTATGTTATTCAGCATTAGGTTTGTCTTTCTGTGTAATATAATCCTATTTGCTCGCTGTTTGACTATCTCATTTATTTCACAACCACTTTGATCCACAAGGGCAGTTACTGTGTTGCTTTAATCCACTTATAACACGTTTTATTCAGGTCAGGAAACATCAGATTGTACAGTAAAGGGAACTAGAAACCGACACGTTACAGTTAATGTCCATTAATGTCCAACACTGACTCTCGACACCTCTGCCTGGGCGTGATGGAGAGGCTGTGGGGACGGTTGGTCCTTGGACAGTTGAATTTGAGGCCTTATCTGTGTGGTAATGGATAATTCTAGCTTTGCTGTAAATATGTGACACACATTAACAATATTAGCCCTATTCTGGCTTTAGTTCAACATTTGACTGGCAAATCTATGTCAGTTCAATGTACACACACCACGTGGCTAACGCTGCCCCCGTTAAATAAGGTGTTAGAACAGCAGTCAGCCCTAGAGGCAGCTGCTAGGAGACATGTGTGAACTATACTACCCTGGTTAGCTTTCTAAACGCACCGATGCGGTCTTGTGTCCCAACTAAGGGTGAGCTTCGTCATCTGTAATCCAGCACAGCTGTTTGCTATGAGTGAGCTTTTTCTTTATGCTGAAGGATTGTGAAAGGGCAAAAGAGAACAATCCCATAAAACAAGACTGAGCAACACTGATTATTCCAAAGGACCAAGCTGTACTAATGTGGTTAAAGAGACTAGAGGTAAATTCATGAGACACAATATGGCAGCCATCATTAATGCCGCTTAAAAAATGAATTTTAGCAATCCATCCACTCTCTACCACTAATCCAAGGTCAGGTCAGAGGCATATCCAGGACTTAGGCATACTCTTGCTCTTTTTGGGGGATCCCAAGGTGCTCCAAGGTATGACAGGGCAACGGTGGCAGAGGAGACCCGTAACTGGAGGGTTACAGGTTCGAGCCCCCCTCAGTCTGTCACAGTCGTTGTGTCTTTGGGCAAGACACTTCACCCTCCTTGCCTACTGGTGGGGGTCGGAGGGATCAGTGGTGTCTGTGTTTGGCAGCATTGCCTCTGTCAGTGCGCTAATGGGCATCACCACCAGGGTGTGAATGGGTGAATGACTGGTTGTGTTGTAAAGTGGCTTGAGGAGTTGTGAAACCCTAGTAGGCACTATATAAATTCAGGACATTGACCATTTATAATCCCTCCAGGAGGAAGTACCACTGAATCTGACTTTTTTCATCACCACAACAGATCTAAATGAAGCATCATGACTGTGAATGATGGTCTATAGATTTCTGATGTCGCAGCAAGACACCAGGATCGCTGCAGTCGTCCACTTCAGGCAAAGTTTCACCCAACCCTTTTTCCTAGTTGAAAGCCTAAGCCTTAACCCTCCCACTGTCCTATTGGTTGACCCCGCCAGGAAAGTTGACCATTGAGCAGGGTTGATGGTTTATCCCTTGAGGTCCACGTGACAGGGGTGGGGGGTGAGCACCACCTCCTAAACACCTTCCTACCCTATCACCTATGCCTGTTGTGGCCTTAAGGCGTTCCTCCAGCTGTCCTCATGAAAGGCACCAACGATCTTCTGGCCACCACACCTGATAGCTGCATCCCTAGCCTGCAGGTAGTGTAAGCTGAAGTTCTGATGGATCTGGGCCTCCAGATCTTCCCAGTTCACTTTCAATAACTTGGGTTCATTAGGTCAGTCTCATCTCCTTCCTGCCCCTGCACTCAAGCCATTAATAGTTTCTACCATTCTTTATTGGGTTGCCAGTTTGTACTCAGGCTGCATCTGTGTCAGCCGTTGTGTCCTTGGGCAAGGCACTTCCCTCCTTGCCCTGCTGGTGGTGGTCGGTGGCCCAGGGAAGCCATGGTCTCAGCATCACGTGAATGTGTGTGGATGATTACTGCAAAGGACTCTGGAGTCCCTGGCTAATTGTTTTTTTATGCTTTTACAGTTTTTTGTGAAAATGTTTCTTTAATAAATGTAAAAAAAATCTCAGAAAATTAGATTTTATGACTCTTCGTCTTTAGATATTCAGGCACTGGTTTCTCCCTCTCCACATTTAAACAGTTGGTTTAGTGAGGAAATAGAAATGTCTGTGCTGTAGAACATTAAAGCAATCAGTCTGCGTGATTTAACAAGAACCTGTGCCCGTTAAATGAACTCCATCGCTGTCGGAGAAAAGAGAAAAGATACACAACACATCAGCAGTTTCCCCGCCGTCCCCAGACAACACAGACAGGCCCTGCTCTCCAGATTCTCCCCAGAACACAGGAGGAGGAGCGACCTGCAGCAGGCTACTGATGTACATCACCAATGGAAAAACAATTACATCAAATTGATAGAAAGATGAAAACAATTTCCAGGAAGGGGGGTGAGGGGGTGGGGGGGTAACTGTCTGTCTATCCCTGTTTGTATACCTCCTGGAGGCACAAATGTCAGCTTTGAGCAGTTTGTGGACTCCCCACAAAGCTCTTGGACTGCTCTGATCCAGACTGGTTCTATCTTCTGGACTCTTGGCATACCGCACATGAGCTGTGGCCATCAATGTGTCATTCAAATGCCATGGCTTCACACTCGCACACACACGTCTCTGCTCATGGACAACAGGGTTACTATTATTTCCGCGCACTCGTCTGCAGGGGAAACAGAGAGCTGGTGTCTGCAGGTCAAGC
This sequence comes from Nothobranchius furzeri, assembly GCF_043380555.1. Taxonomy (NCBI): domain Eukaryota; kingdom Metazoa; phylum Chordata; class Actinopteri; order Cyprinodontiformes; family Nothobranchiidae; genus Nothobranchius; species Nothobranchius furzeri. The sequence continues at coordinate 2,893,699 of NC_091749.1, read as the reverse complement.
CCTGAAAAGATCACATTTAAAGATCACCATCTGAGTTTCATTTCCAATCTTTTTGTATGTTTTGCCTTAAAACGAGGATTACAGGAGCCTAAAAGTGATCCTGAAAGAACAGGATGCCGGATGGCGTTTTCTAGTGTTGGTATTTTATTTACTTATTCATATTTACCTGTATGTGAAAAACAAATGCCTACAATGAAAGTCAGGAGTCTGCATGAAAACCCCACAAACCTGTATTTTTATATTGTGTTTAAAACATTCAGACTTTTTCAGAATGGTTGATCATGAACTCAAACATTCATTTAATTCAAGTTGAAGATTTTGATCCTAATATTTTCTTATGCCTCGGACGTGTTTGAAAACGTATATAAACCATCTGAATAGAAGACAAAATTGTTTTATCCCAATAAAAAACAAACAAAAAGGCGGATTACACCCAGCGGCACCCAACTTACAAAGCTATTTCTAATTTCCATTTCCAGTAATGAAACAGATGTTAATCAATCGTGTTTTTATCTGATCATTTCTCTTGAGAAGAAGAGAGCTAAAATTATTTTGTGTGAAAACAAACTTGTCTGATTTTCTGTCGAAGGCAGAACTCAGAGCATCATTACATCAGGTGTCATTCTGAATTTAAACATGAAATGAAAATAATCAGACTCTGGAATTATAAGGGACACGACCCCCCCCCCCCCCCACACACACACACACACACACACACCACCACCCAAAAAAATGAAAAAACGTGTTGAACAATGAGACTGTTATGATTAGGATAAAGAGAAAGATCTGGATCTAGTTAATGACCTTTCCACAAAATCAGGAGGGACAAATAAATATCTGAAACGCCAGCAACACGGTTTAGGGCCAAATCTGAATTAGGGATTATTAAACAAAGAAATACTATTGTGCAATATTTATATTATTATTATTATTATTATTATTATCATGGCTGCTGGTTTTAAGGAAAGCTGATGAAAACGAGATTTTAAAAAACTCAAATACAAATGATAATGAATAAAAAAAGAATCACTGCGATGTTAATTACATCAAATTAAATAAATAGAGCAAATTAACATTTTCTAAAACGTTAAATTAAATACGGTTTTGAATATGAAATAAAGGAGCAACAATGTGAAAATGCAACGCTATCTTGCAGCAGAAGAGTTGTTGGTTCCTCCCTGGCTGAGGCCTTCCTGTGTGGAGTTAACATCGTGGGCTTTTCTCCTGGCTCTCCTTCCGCCCACAGACCAAAAACATGCATGTTAGGATAACGTGTGTGTGTGTGTGTGTGTGTGTGTGTGTGTGTGTGTGTGTGTCTCCCTGTGACCATAAACAGGTAAATTAAAAAAATCTGCATTAATAATAAGATGAGATGGAAGATCGTGCGTGTTCAGAGGGACATAAATCACATCCAAAGTGAGGCGAATCAGGCTCCTTTTGTTGCTACTTTTGTTGTTTTTGTTGTTGTCACCTCTTTTTCATCACAGCATTAACTATTGAAGACGACTGCCAGCAAAACTGATGATGCCAAACAGAAAAGTGGGGAAAATAAAGACACAGCTAAAAAAGTGCTGTCACCATAAAACGCAAGTGTTCTTAAACGACTCTTTACTTGTTTTAATGGAAGAGGTGGTAAGAGTAGAAGCTGCTTTGGCATGAGATGACAGGATCAGAGGAGAGAAATAAACAGTCGGCACACTTTGTTTGTTTCTTCTTCTTAAAACTATCCGTTCTAAATCCTGACGCTCCGTAGCGGTGCCGTGCATGGATGAAGGGGATGGAAGGAGCGGATGCGTTTCAGCCGGTTGCTTTGTTTGTTGTTTTTGTCCCATAGCTATCACTACCCTATGGGTGTTCTCTCGTCGTAGAGCCAGATTGCTCTAAAGAAAAGAATTAGTAGTCCCTTTCAAACGGGTCGCAGCCGGCACGGACATGACTTTGCAAAGTGTGAGCAGGAGGAGAGGGATGGTGAAGTCATATGCTCCAAGTTTGGTTTCAAAACGCTCGCTCCTTGCTCGGCGCATCTTCCTTTGATCCCCACTGCCAACCATAATAATCAGCTTCTCCTCCGAGTACGTATCAGATAGAACACAGACAAGATTACATTGAGAGCAAATACGTGTCCCTATTATCCTGCCAAGGAAGGGCTCACCAGACTGACAACAGAAGAGGTGACAGAGTGAGACTTGGAAATGCAAAAGGGGTGTGGGTGGGGGTGGACGCGGGGGGGGGGGGGGGGGGGGGGGGTTGTTGCTGAGCGGAAAAGTGCAGCAAAATAACAACTCATTATCCCAAAACCGAAAGCATCCCAAGCACACACAAGCGCGTACATAAAGTATGCACTCTCACTTCCAGTCGCATTTTGTACACCACTTCTGTTTGCATGCTCTGTCTCTGTCATCGGCGTTTACTTATTTATGGGACTTTACAAGTTCCTCTGCAGAGATGCACAGCGTTGCAGTTTATGTCTAATTTAGTAAATATCCTTTCGCCAGTCAGGCCTGTCAGCCATTGTTTTTGTCTCCTCTCTATACCATCCCATCTTTCCCCCTCGCCTTCACTCGTCTCCCCATCTCCGGGTGCTGGGTGACAAACAGAACCACGCCTGGATCTAAATGATACATATCCGATGTCTACATTCATTTATATAGTCTCCCTGACTCGTCTGATTCGTGTGAAGGTTTACCTCCTGAACTCAGACGAGGCCAGGTAACTAGTGAGCGCCGCCAGGCTAGCTGCGTAAGAAGTGTGAAAGCCTGATTGTGGGTTAATGCAGGAGGGGTGCGACGGCCAGTATCCTCTGCAGTACCCTTCGTTAACAGTCGCAGCGTGGCGGTGGTGGCATCCAAAAGGAAAGCAGAGCGAGAGGAAGCACGAACAAGAGCAGGAAAGATGAAATATATTTGGAATGTTTTATGGAAAAACAATCTGACATAAAGTAATATTCATCCCCGATGAATCCAATATTCTTTTAGGAATGATATTAGATGGTATCTATTAGATCTTCCATTGTGTTCCCATCTGCCCTTTTCAGGATCTAAATTATGTGCATTAGTACGTAAATGGGCTAATGCCTGTCTGTATTTAGCTGGCTACATGCCGTGAATATATTCTCTGCTTCAAGAAGTAATTGGTAATTACAGTGGTCATTTAGGCAATCACTGTCTCCCCGAGATTCATGTCATTCTTAAAAATAACTAGCTCTTAACCTTTGACAGAATTCTACAGAAACTGTTCATCATCGCCCCCGCTTTGATTAATTTTTACACACACACACACACTTGCACACAGAGAGCACAAATACGCTCAGAGACAAAGATGGACACACACCTGCAGTATGCACTCTCACTCAAAAGTGTGTGTGTAAAGAATGGAGGCATCTTCATGCACCCAGGAGGAGATATTTCCCGTGTGGAGGAGAAGTCAGAACACCGCGCCTCCAGCACTATCAGAGCCATCCCATAAACAGTAAGACTACACATAAATACAGGTCATTTAACCTCTCCGCCCGGTTCCTCCTCCCTACATCCATCCGCCTCTCTCCCTCACTGCAGCATCACCTTCATCTCAGCTCACTCGCAGCAAACTGTTACGTGTTTCCATCCGTTGTGTCCTCCTGTCTGTAGCCTCTCCTCCATCCCTTTTCAGACAGCAGTCATTTCCGTGCATAATGGCCCACCGTAGACAGTGGTGGTGGGTGCTGTAAAACTGATATTGTATGTGAGAGATCATCAGGTTGGCAATATTAGCATTGAAATACTTACCCATTTACTCTGATGCCCTCCATTACCGTGTTCTCCATACAACTCAGGCATTTTCAGAGGCTTCAGTGCGCAGGAAATATATCAGTGTTTTCTTCTACTGTCACCCACCAGCAGATCAGCAATTTTACAGTAATATGGAGGCTTGGGGTGTGTTTCATAAATTCTTCATTTCCCTAGTAGTGGTTATATGAATCTTTAATGTGGGAGCCAGTGACCTCAGGCTTGATTTAGAAAGTATAAACCAAATGGATATAAAGGCCCTTCATAATCTTTAGTAAAACATTAGCAGGAGACTTTAGTGACATGCAAAGACAAACACGGCCTCCTCCCAGCTGATCTGGAGTCGTTCCCTTCATTAGGCCGGTCCCAAATGCAGGAGGTGTGTTAGTTAGGAGTCAATCCTTCCTCGTGTCGTTTAATGTTCAGTTCATTTAGATAAAGGCTCAGTTATGAATGTGAAGGAAGCAAATACGGTGATATTTGCCAATGTTCCTAATAATAGAAGGTATGCTTGTGTAACTGAAGGCAGGTTGATCTCAGACTGATCCAGTCCAAACACGCAGATTTAGTAATTTAGGGCCCAAAGTTGATCACAAAGTCAAGGCCCTGCATTTCTCGAACAGATCGATATTTTTTCTCCTCGTGTCTGTCAAAGACACACCCTATTTATAGCTGCATGTAAATCTGACCTTCCATTTTTTTTAATACTCAATCTTTCTGCTGTTTCTCCTCCTTGAACCGTCACCTTATCGTGGTGGAGGAGTTTGAGTGCCCTAATAATCCTAGGAGTTATGTTGTCTGGGGCACTTTGTGCCCCTGGTTGGGTCTCCCATGACAAATTGGTCTCAGGTGAAGGGTGAGACAAAGAAAGGTTCAGAGGATCTTTCATGGATGTAAATTCAAAGAGTTGGAGTACCCGGCCCGGAGGGTTACCGGGGTCCCACCCTGGAGCCAGGCCTGGGGTTGGGGCCCGTAAGCGAGCACCTGTTGGCCGGGCTTTCGCCCATGGGGCCTGGCCGGGCCCAGCCTGAACCGGATACATGGGCTCATCCAACTGTGGACCAACCACCCGCAGGGGGAACATGAAGGGTCCGGAGCAGTGTGGATCGGGTGGCAGACCGAGGCGGGAGCCTTGGCGGTCCGATCCCCGGACAAGGAAACTGGTTTTTGGGACATGGAACATCACCTCGCTGGCGGGGAAGGAGCACGAGCTTGTGGCAGAGGTTGAGCGGTACCGGCTAGATATAGTCGGACTCACCTCGACACATAGCATTGGCTCTGGAACCCAAGTCCTTGAGAGGGGTTGGACACTCTCCTTTGCTGGAGTTGCTCCGGGTGAGAGGCGGAGGGCTGGGGTTGGCTTTTTGTTAGCCCCGAGACTCTCTGCCTGTGTGTTGGGGTTTACCCCGGGGGACGAGAGGGTAGCTTCCCTGCGCCTTCGGATCGGGGAACGGGTCCTGACTGTTGTTTGTGCTTATGGGCCAAATATCAGTTCAGAGTACCCACCCTTTTTGGAGTCCCTGGGACAATTGAAGAACTAGAAGAAGAAGAAGAAGAAGAAGAAGGTATAATTTCTATAGCGCCTCTCAAGATAAAAATCACGAGGCGCTTCACAAAAGCAAAAAAATGTAAAAATATAAAAAAGCATTTAGAAAATGTTTAAAAATATATTTAAAAGAGCAAAAATAGGCAATTGTGATTTAAAAAAATGTTAAGGAAGAGAGAGAGTGAATAGGAAAGAGGGAAATCAGTGGATCCTGAGGAAGGTGGAATAGGTGGGGAGAGCAGAATAAAGAGAGAGAGGTGAAGAAGGTCATACAAAAGCCAGCTTGAACAAGTGAGTCTTCAGCTGCTTTTTAAAGGAGACCACTGAGTCCACTGATCTCAGGCTCAGGGGGAGAGAGGTCCAGAGTCTGGGGGCCACAGCAGCAGATGATCTGTCTCCTTTGACCTTTAGCATGGTGCTGCACAACCAGTAGGCTTTGATCACTGGACCTGAGGGACCTGCTGGGGTGTAGGGACTAAGAAGATCACCAATGTAAGATGGTGCTTGTCCATGTAAGGCCCTATAGACCAGAGTGCTAGATAGTGCTCCATCAGGGGACTCCATTGTCCTGCTGGGGGACTTCAATGCTCATGTGGGCAATGACAGCTTGACCTGGAGGGGTGTGATTGGGAGGATCGGCCCGCCTGATCTGAACTCCAGTGGTGTTTCTTTATTGGACTTCTGTGCAAGCCGCAGTTTGGCCATAATGAACACCATGCTCGAACATAAGGTTGCCCATCGGTACACTTGGTACCAGGGCAGCCTAGGTTGCAGGTCGATGATAAACTTTCTAGTCGTATCATTATTATTATGATTATTATTATTATTATTACATTTTATTTCAAGCGCCTTTCAAAGCTCTCAAGGTCACTGTACAAGACAAAACATAAGGAACAGCAAGCAATACAAACATCAAGAAATAAGTGCAAAGAGTAATTCCCAAGGGTAGAGTCAGAGCAGTACAATGGATACTAGACTAAAAAATAATAGATAGAAGGAGGACAGTTACAATGAGTAAGCCAGGCGGAACATGTGAGTTTTGAGTTGAGACTTGAAGGTTGAGAAGGAGTTTATATTGCGGAGGTCAGGCGGTAGAGTGTTCCAGAGTTTTGGAGCTGAGTGGCTGAAAGCTCTGGCTCCCATAGTACTGAGGCGAATGCGAGGAACAGACAGAGAAGGTGAAGATGATGATCAGAGAGAGCGAGTGGGAGTGACAATGTGGAGGAGATTAGAAAGATAAGGGGGAGCGAGATCACGGATGGCTTTAAAGGCACAAAGAAGTATCTTATAGTCAATTCTGTATTTGACAGGGAGCCAGTGAAGTTGTTGCAGGACGGGGTGATGTTATCATCTGGAGGTCTTAGTGATTATCCGGGCAGCTGAATTTTGGACTAACTGTAGCTTGTTGGGTGATTTTAGAGGGAGACCGGAGAGGAGGGCATTACAGTAATCGATGCGACTGGTGACCAGGCTGTGGACCAAAATAGCAGTGGAGTGCTGATTGAGGGAGGGGCGGATCCGATTGATATTGTGAAGATGAAAATAAGCAGTTTTTATTGTGTTGTTAATATGAGGAATGAAGGATAAGGTGTTGTCTAAGATGACACCCAAGCTCTTAGCTTTGGCGGTGGGGAGAAGTGTGGTGTTGTCGAAGCTGAGTGAGAATGAACTGGTCTTGGAAAGAGATGACTTGGTGCCAATGAGGAGGATCTCAGTCTTATTGCTGTTGAGCTGTAGAAAGTTAGAAGAAAACCAGGATTTGACTTCGGTGAGGCAACTGAGAAAGGAGGATGAAGGGAGCGGGGGGTTTGGTTGGATAGAGAAATAGAGCTGGGTGTCATCGGCGTAGCAGTGAAAATTAATATTACATTTCCTGAATATATTGCCAAGTGGGAGTAAGTAGATTATGAAGAGAAGGGGACCTAAGACTGAGCCCTGAGGAACTCCAGAGTTAACTGGCTTGTGGTTAGAGTGGAAGGTGCACAGTTGGACAAATTGAGTGCGATTAGATAGATATGATTTGAACCAATTTAGAGGAGTTTTTGAAATGCCGATGGTGGATAGTCTATGGATTAGAACTGTGTGTGAGATGGTGTCAAATGCTAGCCTAGTGAACTAGACCAAATTCTTGCTTTGCAAAGTTTGGTCTAGGAATGCTCCACTGGAACCTCTGCAGCCCCAACAGCATTCTGGCTGGCTAATCACAGCTCTCTAGAGGGGTTTCAAACACATAAAGAGCTGTGATTGTTCCATAATGGTGGGCCAATCATAGTGCTCTATCTGCTTAGTGAGCAAATCACAGAGCTTTATCCACTTTGTGGGCCAATCAGGGCACTCTATATGCCTGGTGGGTGGGATGATGCAACAGAGTGAAACAAGAGTATGTCACATTCATTGTCCAGTAGCATGCGGAGATCATTTGAAAGACAACGGTAGAACCCGCCCCACAACCTAGAGCCATCAATGGAGTGTTGCCAGACTAAATAATACATTTATTTGTCTGGCTTGCCAGGCTAGTGAAATGCTGCACTGAGATCGAGTAGGATGAGGATGGAAATCTGGCCTGTCTGCTGCAAGAAGGAGGTCGTTTGTGATTTTGATCAGATCTGTTTCTGTGCTGTGGTGGGGCGGAAACCAGACTGGAAGACTTCGTAGAGGGAGTTGCTGGATAGATGAGAGTGTAGTTGGTTAGCTTTCTGTTAAGGGCCATTCAGTCCCTTTACCAGAGGAGCGTGAGTTTGGTCTGCATAGCCGGTAGTAAGTCGGACCTTTTCTCGGTGAGGGTTGAACTCCGCCAGGGCTGCCCTTTGTCACCGGTTCTGTTCATTACCTTTATGGACAGAATTTCTAGGCGCAGCCGTGGTGTGGAGTGTGTCGAGTTTGGTGGCAGGAGAATCTCGTCTCTGCTTTTTGCGGATGATGTGGTCCTCCTAGCTTCATCCAGCTCTGACCTTCAGCACTTGCTGGGTAGGTTCGCGGCCGAGTGTGAAGCGGGTGGGATGAGGATCAGCACCTCCAAATCTGAGACCATGGTTCTCGACCGGAAAAGGGTGGCTTGCCAACTCCGGGTCGGGGGAGAGGTCCTACCTCAAGTGGAGAAGTTTAAGTATCTCGGGTCTTGTTCACGAGTGAGGGTAGGAGGGATCGGGAGATCGACAGGCGGATTGGTTCGGCGTCTGCAGTGATGCGGACGTTGAGCCGATCTGTCGTGGTGAAGAAGGAGCTGAGCCAGAAAGCCAGGCTCTCGATTTACCGGTCCATCTACGACCCAATCCTCACCTATGGTCATGAGCTTTGGGTAATGACCGAAAGAACGAGATCGCGGATCCAAGCGGCCGAAATGAGTTTCCTCCATAGGGTGGCCGGGCTCAGCCTTAGAGATAGGGTGAGGAGCTCGGACATTCGGGAGGGACTCGGAGTAGAACCGCTGCTCCTCCGGATCGAAAGGAGTTGGTTGAGGTGGTTTGGGCATCTGGTCAGGACACCTCCTGGACGCCTCCCCGGGGAGGTGTTTCAGGCATGTCCTGCCGGCAGGAGGCCCCCGGGTCGACCCAGGACACATTGGAGAGGTTACATCTCCAATCTGGTCCGGGAACGCCTTGGGGTCCTGCCGGAGGAGCTGGTGGAGGTGGCCGGGGAGAGGACGGTCTGGAGCTCCCTAGTTGGGATACTGCCCCCGCGACCCGGACCCGGATAAGCAGAGGAAGACAACGACGACGACTTTCTGCTGTTTGTTGCCATGGATGTTTGAGGATTCTGTGAATGGACATGCAGGACATTTTTAACATGGATGTGGCTAAAGTAGATTTGTAAGGTAGAAAATTAAACTGGGGTTTCTCAAAAAGGGGAAAAAAAGACATTTATACAAGGAAATAAGACATTCCATTTCACAGATCCAGTGAAGTTATTTCCCATTTATGCTGAAACATAGCCCCATCATTTCCCATCGTTAGTGTTCGGTTAGAAATGGGAATTTTATGCTGATCATCATGTCTGAAATAACTTTTTAACTAGCCTAGAAATCTAGACCATCAGTTGCTGAAGCAAAAAGATTTTGCCCTGCATGTGGGTCTAGCCACGCTCCTCAGGCGCCTCAGCAGGTCTACCTGAGCACTATTGTGTTAGGCCAATCACAGCGCTCTATCGGTTTGGTAGGTGAGAGGATGTGACAGAGCAGAACAAGATGAAAGTGGCTAGTTTAACACGGCGTTGATATCAACTCTGGACTATTTAGATGGGCTTTTTTTTCAGTCAAGAGCAGATGGAGGTACTTTAGTCCTTTCTTTAGACAAGTGATGTGTTTGTGTCTTCTTCAACACTGTATGGCAGACTGCCCATTGGGTGACATCCACAGAGGTGAGTAGGTTGCATAGTTTGTTGTCCAATAGCACGTGGAGACGTTTGAAAGACAACCGTAGATCCCGCCCCACGACTGAGCTCTGCCAATGGGGTTGTGGCTAGACTAAAATCACATTTATAGTTTACCAGGCTAACTTTTAACGAGAAACCAGAATATTTCACATGTCTAAAATACTTTTGGATGTTAAATTGAAATGTTGACGTAGAAGAATGAAATTCTGAACATCTGCTGTGAAGATCCTGTTTATTTAATAATACATTGGTTTGACATCCTGGGATGGACTATGGAGCACTCATAAATAATTTTTGATCGAACCTTTCTGTAAAACACCTCCTTAACACATTTAACAGCACAGACAAATCATTGTAGACCCTTATGGATGTAACCTCGTGAGACCCGAATATTTATTTGGTGTGATGGAAAATAAAATTAAATAAAAATCTTAACAGGTTTTCTAGATAAAACTGAAAAGAGATGTTTTTACCTAAATTTGATATGAAATGTTTCCAAATAATGAAAAACAAGGTCTAATTTGAAGAGAGTAGAGTCTTTCAGTGAAAGACGCCAATGTGCACACAGGGTCTCAGGAGCATAATGAGGTACTTAGTAGCTGCCTCGCTCATTAGTGTTTTGGTGCTGGTCTAAGATGTGTCACTCCTGGGTCGGGAGGAGAGGTCACTCATCAATCCAGACACCAAGGTTCTGTAAAGCTGCAGTTAATAGTTTTGGCCTAATTAAAAAAAAATAACTTTAACCGAAATCTTGTTACATAACCTGGTGTTAAAACTCACCCTGTGGTTTTAAACACAAATAGATGTTTTTGTTTGCCAGTTTTCTAAAGTTAACTTTAGGCAAACAGGTGGAGCCTACTGAGAGACAGAGAGAAGCAGGCCTGGTGCCGTCTGCTTTCTCAGGATGTGCTCCTATGGAGGTATTTTAGTGCTGGCAGAGAACAGCTAGACAACAACTTGCAGTGTGTGCACAGCAAACATTCAGACATGAGAAAACTGTGACAAACTCACAGTTTTAAAATTCAACGACAAAACTTAGCAGAGCAGGCAATCTTGGGGGGGGGGGGGGGGGGGGGGGGTCTTTGTCTTGTGACATCAAAGACGATGTGTTGCCATGTTGTGTTTCTGGAGCCAGGGTTTGCTAACCCTAGTCTGAAAGTTCAGCTGCAGAATCCTGGTATTTTAGTTAATAATATAATTATTGTACAGGGCCGATGGTCTCTTTTACCCTGAAACTGACGGGTTGATGGTTTGATCCCCAGCTCCATTTCTGCTAGTCGTTGTGTTCCCGGGCAAGGCATTTCACCTGCTGGTGATGGTTGGAGGAACTGCAGGTGCTGATTATGCACACGCATGCATGCGTGTGCATGGGCGAGTGTGTGTGAGTGATTGTAGTGTAAAGTGCTTTGGAGTCCTCTTCCTTGATAAAGTCTTAACACGGAACATTTACCAATTATAACTGAACATGAAATAAACATGCATCTCTGGCTGGGTAAGGCTACAGTAACAGACCAGAGGCTATTCTGAAAAACGGTCTTTGATGTGGTTTTGCTTGTAAGTCACTTTTGCTTCCTCTTGTGCTGCTGTGTGGGTCTCTACTGCCTCTACAAACACCAAACCGTTTCCTGACAGTGTTTGGTTCCAGGAATCATTTGCTCTGCAAGCTGTTTGAAAACATCACTTATTGTGATGTCACATGAGGAAAACTCTCTCGCTTGTGGCCGTGGAGTAGCAGCAGCTCTACTCCAAGCCCCTGCTCGATTCTCACCTTATAACAGCCAATCAGGGGTCAGATCCCTGAAATGGCTCATTCCAGAGGCAAGGCTGTCATCCACTGGAGTGCTAAGTGTCTTGTCCAAAGACACAATGGCAGCATTCTCCTGCAACCCTCCAGTTGCCGGGCAAACATCTCTACCTCCCGAGCTACTGCTGCTCCATATTCAACAGTTGTCTCCATTAATTTTGGAACACGGATTTAAATGTGCCATAAAGGAAAAGTTTGTTTTGTCAGCAAGCAGTAAATAAAACCAACAAATCAGAAATAAACACAAAGATCCTGATGTTGTCTCATGTAGATAGGGGGTTAGTGTCCATGTGACCTGGGGGCATCTGGGTTATGGACAAAGTGATGATGCAGATGAGCAAAGTGGATTTGCTTTGATGGATGTGACAGAAGAATGGAGGGATCACAGGGTCTTTTAAACAAACATCCATAAACATTAATATTCATCCACGCAGCTCCCTGAACATAAATATATCCACGTCAGCGCTGATGGCAAATAAGAAGCTTGGAGAGGCTGAAGGTGGATGTCAAATGATGCCATGCTTTCTGCATGCCTGTGTTTCTGTTCTGTGCAACAAGATGCTGACTGTCAATGAAAGGCAGACTATGTGTGAGAAAATATGAAAAGATGGAGTTCACTGCCCAATTGGGACTTAAATGTCTTTGCATGAAAGGTAGAGATACTCAGCCAACCCTGAATCCCCTCCAGAGGGGGGAAATCATCACTGATGGATATAATTTTAGAGGAAAAATGAGTCAAAGAAGCAGAGAGAGGATATAAAAGCAGATTATATTTAAGCAGTAATCAGGACAGTGAAGAGCTTGGGAGATTTTAATATGTTTAAATGTTCTTAATTGGGCTCAGAGTGGAGTGGGGCCCCCTGAAAGCATCCGCCCAAAACAGCGCTCTAAAGGTAAAAGCAGATTGGCTTTTATTGAATTGTAATGAGAAGTGGGAAATTGCATGTTAATTCTTTCCCTGGAGTGAGTGTTCCCTCAGCTCAGAGCGAGGCGCAGCGCTAGCAGGGTCACAGCGCTCTCCTTCTGCTGGTGGTACAGGTAAGGTGGAGGGTGTCACAAATCGATGATGTGCTTAGAGGTGTGCATGTGTGTGTGTGCGTGTGCGTGTGTGTGTGTGTGTGTGTGTGTGTGTGTGTGTGTGTGTGTGGTAAGGTTCCGCACAGCAATAACGTGGCTGAATGGGGAGATGGGTCCCAGGCCCTGATAGGCTGCATTAGGAAGTAACCTAAAGCTACATCTCACAGAATCCCTTGGATGGGTCACACACAGAGAGATACGCTCTCCGAGGGGATCAATAAAGTATTAATCAAATGAATTTAAGTTATTAAAATAATACATGCAGGCTTCTGTAGAGGATCACCGTGTAGGGAGACGTTCAAAGCGTTCACGGGGCTTGTCTTGTTAAGAGACAGGTGTTACAGCATCACTGGCTGGGTTGGAGGAACACCTGGTGTGAGTGGTCTTTATAACATCTCTGATGTTTATTAGCTGAACACCGACAAGAACGGGAGGGATCCGCAGCTGGTGATTCAAAAGGAGTCAACAACATTTATAAACAAACTGTTAATAAATTCAACTGAGAGCACAACTGTGAACGCAGCACCGTGCACCTTGTGTCTGGCAGTAAAACAATAAAAAGCTGACAGCTGGGAGACAGTGAGGTCCTAGCCCACGATCAAAAGTGAAGAAGACATTTGGTTGAGAGATCAGACGGCTTTAATCAACATGAGTTTGTGTTCTTGCTGCTATTGTGATGTGTGATTCATGTCCAAGTGGGTTATTTTGTCAGAATAAGACAGAATAAAAGTGAAACTAGAAAATTCCAGATGAAATTCTGAAGGGGCCTGCCAGCGGAGGCACCAGACTGTAGAACGGTGTTTATTCTGCTGTGGCATCATGAGCCAGGCAGGAGTGTGCTCACATGTTCAGAAATATAAAGAATTAGTATATAGCATGGCTTCGCCGTGGCATTCATTCCCTCGGTATTTTAGGGCAACTTTCCTAATTAAATCGCACTCAACTTTTACTGAAAGAGGTTTCCTAAGCAAGCGATGTGGGAGCGTTAGTGGAGGTGCTGAAAAAAACCCATTCAAGTCTGAATCGGGATTCTTATTTATAAAGAATCTGAATCGATTCACAAAGGTTCAGAATCAATTCCAAGAACTCAAATATTTGGCATGTTACAGGTTTGAGATGTACTTTTTTGATTTTGTTAGGAGAGTCAGTACTCTGATTACTTTTGTGGTCCCATAAACTGAGATGATTTATGTTTGAATCTGCTGATAAGAGGGCACTTGAATGTCATTTTTTCATACTCAGAAATTTGAGATATTCTCATATTTATCTTCTAAGTTGATAAATGAGTACTCAGGATTACTCATGTAACTTGTTTCTACACATACTTAGCATAGCATAGCATAGCATAGCATAGCATAGCATAGTTTATTTATATAGCACATTTTAAATGCAGCATGGGAGCTGCCCAAAGTGCTGCACAGGCTAAAACAAAACACACCCATTACAAGGAGCTAAAACAAAGGATAAAAATCTCAATTAAAAGCAGAGAAAACATGAATAATAAGAACACAATAAAACACTAAAACGAGTCACTGTCTAAAAGCCAAAGTGTAAAAGTGGGTCTTTAAACGAGATTTAAAAACCGCAAGAGATGGAGCCTGCCGTATTACTTTCAAAGCTACTGTTAGGTAACTAAAGATTAGTTATATTTTTACAAGGTAAGCAAAAATAAATGTCGCCTTTTGGTCAAAAGATTGTTTCTGTTTACAGTTTTAGAATCACTTTATTTTACCTTGTAAATCAGCATTTTTGGAGCATGGCCAGTTTAAAGTCTAATAAAAACGTCCCATAGCTTTAACTAACTTGTAAAACAAAGTAGTTCATCCTGGAGCCGACACTCTTTGTTAATACTGATTGTGAATCGATTTAAATTGAGAATCGAGAATCGATTCTGAATCGAATCGGCACCCCAAGAATCGGAATCGAATCAAATGGTGAGTTGCTCTAAGATTCACATCCCTAGGCGTTAGTTTTCTCCACCTGAAGAGGAGCAAACCCATCCTGTTCATCTCCTTTATAAATTCTGGGAGCTTTTTCTGAAGCGTCTGAAAACGTTCCCAAAGCTTCAAGTGTGATTTCTCCAAACCCGCACAGAACATCAACGTGTGGATGTAATGGTACAGCCCGTGTCTTGGGATCCAGTTCACCTCTGAGTGGTGTTTCTGGTACATACAGTAAGTGCTCAAAAACCAAAAGGTTGATTAAAAAATTGATCCATTTCCCATTGTTTCAAATTGGGGCCATTTTTGACCAGTTAGATTATTTTTGCTAATACTGGTAACACAAAACCCTCAGTACTACGACACCTACCCGGTTGTGCGGGGGCGCACGCTGCCATTCAGGCCGCATCAAGAATAACTGAGTAAATAACCGTTTGGTCCTGCAGAACAAACGTTTTATCACTGAGAGTTGAAACATAGCTGCCACGTTTTGATTGGTTGTTGGCCACCTTGATCCCGCCTCCACCTTCTGACAGAAGCAGGTCTTTACTCCAGCCAAGTGAAGAGCTGATGCCGTATTATGACCCGGCTGATGTT